>NC_047019.1:27247455-27278427 GCF_902652985.1 Pecten maximus
TCTCGGAGTCAATTTTTTACATTGAATATCATTAACCAAGAGACATCAAGTTAATTACTGGCCCCACTAGCTTTCTGATTAGAAATTTGAAAAAAAAGAAATTGTCTTGGTGGTATGACATCATGATAGTGGCTTTCCATTCAGTAGATATTATATACAAAAGCTGTCTTAGATAAATCATGTGTTTTTCAATTCATTTAACTAAAATCAATTTGAACCCCCTCTATTTACAGAAGTCCATCTAAAACCTTAGACCCTGATAGGGTGAGTCCGTTGGTTTTTGGGACCAGGTGTGAAAAGAAATGCGGGCAGATTTCCTAAAAAAACCAGAATCAGAACCCAACATGCGTATGTAAAGATAAAGATCAAAACCTACGTACTTTTTAGTGTTTCGATGAAAAGAATTCTATGAGATTATTTATTCACCAAAAGAAACCACTTTTATCTTTTGATTTCATTCCCATTGTGAATCCCTTTTCTGGTTCATACATAAAGATGGATCTGTTGGCTTCTGGCATGTTTCCCAACATATATGTTTACAACATATATTTATCATTATAGAATGAAATGTTGCCAGACGTGAATCCAGAAAACATACCAAATCAGATTCACAATTATAGAGAAACAAAGGACTTAGGTTGTGAATAATTATTCATTCAAAATCCAAGGGAGAAGGTTAAAGAGAGGTTTCACCAAAAGTGGCAGTTGGATAAATTATATCACTTGAAAGAACTCACGCTGTTTTAATTTCAGAGAAAAAAAAAAATACTAAGTCCTAAACCCTGGGAAAATAAAAATTTTCTCACCAAAGTTATCCAACAGTCACTTTAAGTTTTTGCCTCCCTGCTAGTAATGCTAAGTTAAATCCAAGCTTATTTCTTGGTCGGGGATGAATAACATATGTTAGCTAATTTGGGCCCTTGTGGGCTGGAGAGCTTATGCCATAAACGCATAGTCCTGTTGTCTATGTCCATTGTTATTGTATTCCCTCAACATTAACCTTAATCCTACTAGTCCTGAGAGCCCTGAAATGGATTTGATAGACCATTATTAAACACGAGGGTGTGGCATCCAGGCCCCGACAGGACGGGGCCCAATTGGGGAAAATTGAGAGACAACCCTTTGTATTACACTTGTCCTGAAAGAGCTAAAATTATTTTGATGAAATTTGGTCAGAAGACATAATGGAGAAAAAAGATAATTCAATGTTTAAATAAAAAAACCGAGGTGTGGCTCCTTGGGAGCCAGAGATACAGGGTCCAATAGTGAAATATATCAACAACACAAATATGCCTTGTGTATCCTTCAAGATGGCAGGATTTAATTAAAATTTGATTACCTTTGGTTCGAAGCTGTTTGTTTGGCGAAGCAGCTCAAGAAGTAGGAAAATTTGTTGTATAACTGAAATGAATAGTATTTTGCCTTGATTACTGATATCAACCTGTGAGCGATGACGGCGACTAGAGGCCACTTGGTTTTTCATTGCCGTCTGACTATTATTCATTTAAATGAAAAAAATATGGCCTGTTTGACTCTTTTTATAAATGGGGAAAAAAAGTCTGTTTTTACTTTACTGATTTCATTTCCCTGTAATAGTAAGTATTCTATGATATCTTTACTTGTAATCACACTTTCAACTTTTCTTCTAGTACCACCAAGGCCAAAAACAATGATTCAATACGAAAGAAAAGAAAAGATTCATTGACCTCAAGGCTTTCCGTGATTGAAAAGAACCTGCAAAAGAACACGGATTGCAGTTCTCAGGGAAACACAGATACGGTAAACTTCCACCGCCATTCGACTCTCCATTCACTGTCTGAGTCAGGAACAACAATAACATACAACCAGTTCACCTTCACAACTCAAAGACTGATTTATTAGCTCCATCTTCGAAAACTGTTATTTTTATTGATGATATTTGGGGGTGGGGAGAAAGAGTCTGCGTGAGAAAGATGTACAGTGTGGAACAAGAGTGGTCACTCTGTAACTCCGAAACTTGTGGGATGACCCAACTGAAGCTAATTTTATCCTCATCACTGTCGCAAATGAAATATTTCATTCCCCCCCCTATGAAAACTCATCATTCTTTGGCGACGTTTTCACTGATGTCAATATTATGCTCTGAGTGCTGCTACATACTAAAGTGACAGAATAAAAAACAAACTTTTAGAGCTATATAACCACGTAGTTTTCATTGGAAACAGAATAAAGGAGGAAATTGTTAAATGGCCCTAATATTGGTTCCCACAGTGTTGTCGGATTTTTTTGAGATGTTCCTGAAGTCCAGAAAAGAGAGTCCAAATTCTTTCAAAACCTTTTCATTTTTTTCAAAATCACATTGTCAAGATTACGGGAATGTCCTGCCCTTATTGTTTCTGTTCCTCATGATGGGATGATAAAAAGGTACAAGATCTGACCCATATGGTGATAAAGTACACGAAGCTTTTGTTAGAGGAAACGTTGGCAACTGATCTTAGTTATGGTGCGATACAGAACTATGTTGGAATAATAAGAAAAAAGTCAGTTTGTAAACTGGTACAGGTTTTAAACAGATATCAGGATTTTTGGTAGTAAAGGAGAGAAGCAGTCGGTCTTTTTGATCATAAATGTTGGGGTAACGTGTCTGTTATCGATGAGTCTATATATGTCACGTAGCCCCTGTATGGAGACCACACCAGGTTTGGGGCTACATACAGAATTGTCCCCACCACGACGTCCCTCAGTTTCTCTTCCACAACCTCAAAACATCGGCAAACTGATTGTCAGTATCATCTTATCATTACCATGTATGTGTGATCGCTACTCCGAGTTTAGTGTAAAGAGAAAGTATTATGATACTAGTATTGGCTCTCTAGATTATGGAAGGATCCTGTATTTGTTGAAGGATTTTGTGAGATCATGTTTGACTTAGAAGAAACGCTGATAAACTTGGTATGTTAAATAAAGCATGTTCTTTGGGTGCTGAAGAAGGTGCTTTATATCTTCTGTGTGAGGGAGTCAAACCTGACAATAACACACCATTCTGTGTGGTGGGAGGGAGGGGGTGTGAGTGTGTTACCTAAACTACTACAGTATGACATCATTCCTACATGGAGAGGTGAGAACAATTACAATGTCCTACATGAGGCGTGTTGGTATCGGAGAGAAGAGATGGTGAGTGTGTTGTGTGACCCTATCCACACTTGGTACATGACACTGATAAGGAGGGACAAACCCCGCTCTATGTTGTAGCCAAGACAGGAAGCTGTTCTATGTTCCAGACAGTGGAGAGAACTGTGCTTAAATCTTTGTGTAGATTTGAGGACAAACAACACAAGTGTGAGATATTAGATGGTCGTGTAATACATAGGAGTTGTGTGTGTAGTCAGTATATGTCTCAGTTAGTGGATAATGACGGACACACAGTGTTACATGAGAGTTGTATGTTTGGAAACAGGGAGGTTGTGTGTTATTTATGTGAGACGTTTCCAGCACTAACTACAGCTGTAGACAATAGAGGACAGACGTGTTACATGAGAGTTGTGAATCAGGACACAGGGAGGTATGTGTTTATTTATGTGAGACATTTCCAGCACTAACCAAAGCTGTAGATAAGTACGGACAGACAGTGTTACATATGAGTTGTATGTCAGGACACAGGGAGGTTTGTGTTTATTTATGCGAGACATTTCCAGCACTAACCACAGCTGTAGATAATGACGGACAGACAGTGTTACATGTGAGTTGTATGTTAGGGACACAGGGAGGTTTGTGTTTATTTATGTGAGACATTTCCAGCACTAACCAAAGCTGTAGATAATGACGGACTGACAGTGTTACATGTGAGTTTGTATGTCAGGGACACAGGGAGGTTTGTGTTTATTTATGTGAGACATTTCCAGCACTAACCACAGCTGTAGATAATGACGGACTGACAGTGTTACATGTGAGTTGTCTATATGGACACAGGGAGGTTTGTGTTTATTTATGCGAGACATTTCCAGCACTAACCACAGCTGTAGATAATGATGGACAGACAGTGTTACATGTGAGTTGTCTATATGGACACAGGGAGGGTTGTGTTTATTTATGCGAGACATTTCCAGCACTAACCACAGCTGTAGATAATGATGGACAGACAGTGTTACAATGCGAGTTGTCTACATGGATACAGGGAGGTTTGTGTTTATTTATGTGAGACATTTCCAGCACTAACCACAGCTGTAGATTATAGAGGACAGACAGTGTTACATGTGAGTTGTCTACATGGACATAGGGAGGTTTGTGTTTATTTATGCGAGACATTTCCAACACTAACCACAGCTGTAGATATTGAAGGACTGACAGTGTTACATGTGAGTTGTCTACATGGACACAGGGAGGTTTGTGTTTATTTATGCGAGACATTTCCAGCACTAACTACAGGCTGTAGACAATAGAGGACAGACAGTGTTACATGTGAGGTTGTGAATCAGGACACAGGAGGTGTGGTGTTATTTATGTGAGACATTTCTAACACTAACCACGCTGTAGATAATAGAGGACAGACAAGTGTTACATGTGAGTTTGTCTACATGGACACAGGGAGGTTTGTGTTTATTTATGTGAGACATTTCCAACACTAACCACAGCTGTAGATAATGACGGACAGACAGTGTTACATGTGAGTTGTGAATCAGGACACAGGGAGGTTTGTGTTTATTTATGTGAGACATTTCCAGCACTAACCACAGCTGTAGACAATAGAGGACGGACAGTGTTACATGTGAGTTGTATGTCAGGACACAGGGAGGTTTGTGTTTATTTATGCGAGACATTTCCAGCACTAACCAAAGCTGTAGATAAGGACGGACTGACAGTGTTACATGTGAGTTGTGAATCAAGACACAGGGAGGTTTGTGTTTATTTATGCGAGACATTTCCAGCACTAACTACAGCTGTAGACAATAGAGGACAGACAGTGTTACATGTGAGTTGTGAATCAGGACACAGGGAGGTTTGTGTTTATTTATGCGAGACATTTCCAGCACTAACCACAGCTGTAAATAATGACGGACAGACAGTGTTACATGTGAGTTGTGAATCAGGACACAGGGAGGTTTGTGTTTATTTATGTGAGACATTTCCAACACTAACCACAGCTGTAGATAAGTACGGACACACAGTGTTACATGTGAGTTGTATGTTTGGACACAGGGAGGTTTGTGTTTATTTATGTGAGACATTTCCAACACTAACCACAGCTGTAGATGATGACAGACTGACAGTGTTACATGTGAGTTGTATGTCAGGACAAAGGGAGGTTTGTGTTTATTTATGTGAGACATTTCCAGCACTAACCACAGCTGTAGATAATGACGGACAGACAGTGTTACATGCGAGTTGTATGTTTGGACACAGGGAGGTTTGTGTTTATTTATGCGAGACATTTCCAGCACTAACCACAGCTGTAGATAATGACGGACAGACAGTGTTACATGCGAGTTGTCTACATGGACACAGGGAGGTTTGTGTTTATTTATGTGAGACATTTCCAGCACTAACCACAGCTGTAGATTATGACGGACTGACAGTGTTACATGTGAGTTGTCTACATGGACACAGGGAGGTTTGTGTTTATTTATGCGAGACATTTCCAGCACTAACCAAAGCTGTAGATAAGTACGGACAGACAGTGTTACATATGAGTTGTCTACATGGACACAGGGAGGTTTGTGTTTATTTATGCGAGACATTTCCAGCACTAACCAAAGCTGTAGATAAGTACGGACAGACAGTGTTACATATGAGTTGTATGTTAGGACACAGGGAGGTTTGTGTTTATTTATGCGAGACGTTTCCAGCACTAACAACAGCTGTAGGTAAGTACGGACAGACAGTGTTACATGTGAGTTGTCTACATGGACACAGGGAGGTTTGTGTTTATTTATGTCAGACATTTCCAGCACTAACCACAGCTGTAGATAAGTACGGACACACAGTTTTACATGTGAGTTGTCTACATGGACACAGGGAGGTTTGTGTTTATTTATGTGAGACATTTCCAACACTAACCACAGCTGTAGATAATGATGGACAGACAGTGTTACATGTGAGTTGTGAATCAGGACACAGGGAGGTTTGTGTTTATTTATGTGAGACATTTCCAGCACTTACCACAGCTGTAGACAATAGAGGACGGACAGTGTTACATGTGAGTTGTATGTCAGGACACAGGGAGGTTTGTGTTTATTTATGCGAGACATTTCCAGCACTAACCACAGCTGTAGATAAGGACGGACTGACAGTGTTACATGTGAGTTGTGAATCAGGACACAGGGAGGTTTGTGTTTATTTATGTGAGACATTTCCAACACTAACCACAGCTGTAGATTATAGAGGACAGACAGTGTTACATGTGAGTTGTATGTTAGGACACAGGGAGGTTTGTGTTTATTTATGCGAGACATTTCCAGCACTAACCACAGCTGTAGATAAGTACGGACACACAGTGTTACATGTGAGTTGTATGTTTGGACACAGGGAGGTTTGTGTTTATTTATGTGAGACATTTCCAACACTAACCACAGCTGTAGATGATGACAGACTGACAGTGTTACATGTGAGTTGTATGTCAGGACAAAGGGAGGTTTGTGTTTATTTATGTGAGACATTTCCAGCACTAACCACAGCTGTAGATAATGATGGACAGACAGTGTTACATGTGAGTTGTATGTTAGGACACGGGGAGGTTTGTGTTTATTTATGTGAGACATTTCCAGCACTAACCACAGCTGTAGACAATAGAGGACAGACAGTGTTACATGCGAGTTGTTTGTTTGGACACAGGGAGGTTTGTGTTTATTTATGCGAGACATTTCCAGCACTTACCACAGCTGTAGATAATGATGGACAGACAGTGTTATATGCGAGTTGTATGTTTGGACACAGGGAGGTTTGTGTTTATTTATGCGAGACATTTCCAGCACTAGCCACAGCTGTAGATAAGTACGGACACACAGTGTTACATGTGAGTTGTCTACATGGACACAGGGAGGTTTGTGTTTATTTATGTGAGACATTTCCAGTACTAACCACAGCTGTAGATAATGACGGACTGACAGTGTTACACGTGAGTTGTCTACATGGACACAGGGAGGTTTGTGTTTATTTATGCGAGACATTTCCAGCACTAACCAAAGCTGTAGATAAGTACGGACAGACAGTGTTACATATGAGTTGTATGTTAGGACACAGGGAGGTTTGTGTTTATTTATGCGAGACGTTTCCAGCACTAACAACAGCTGTAGGTAAGTACGGACAGACAGTGTTACATGTGAGTTGTCTACATGGACACAGGGAGGTTTGTGTTTATTTATGTCAGACATTTCCAGCACTAACCACAGCTGTAGATAAGTACGGACACACAGTGTTACAAGTGAGTTGTCTACATGGACACAGGGAGGTTTGTGTTTATTTATGTGAGACATTTCCAGCACTAACCACAGCTGTAGATAATAGAGGACGGACAGTGTTACATGTGAGTTGTCTACATGGACACAGGGAGGTTTGTGTTTATTTATGCGAGACATTTCAGCACTAACCACAGCTGTAGATAATGGCGGCCGTCATTGCCTACATTATATAGCTAAGAATACATCAGATGTAGACATGTTCACCGAGTGTGAATCACATGTAAAACAATACATAGAATCATCAGGAGGTGAGTATGACATCACAACAATACTGGACAGGGAGGGCAAATCTGTTTTAGACACAGCAAAGGAAGGAATGGAGTGTTGTAAAAACAACCGTTTGTACGATCATCTTGTTAAAGTGTTTAGTAAATAGAATGTTATTGAAAAGCAACAAACCATTCAAAACGACACCACTATAACAAATCCCAGGAGATGTTGATTTAATTGTAAAGGATGAGTTGTGTGTATTAATTTTACTGTTATAGAAAAAATAATTTTATTATACATATGAAAATGAGAATCATTTTATTAGCTCACCTGGTCCGAAGGACCAAGGTGAGCTTATGCCATACCGTGGCGTCCGTCGTCCGTCGTCTATCGTCCGTCCGTCGTCCGTCCGTCAACAATTGACTTCTTCTTCATAACCACTGATCATAATTTGACCAAATTTGGTCAGAAGCATCCCTATGGGTAGGGGACTCAAAATTGTACAAATGATGGGGCTGACCCCCCAGGGGCCTGAGGGGCGGGGCCAAAAGGGGTCAATTTGGCTATATTGATAAAAACGACTTCTTCTCTGGAACCGAGCAAAGGATATTGCTCCTATTTGTCTGAAAGCATCACTATGGGGTGGGGATTCAAAATTGTACAAATGGTGGTGCTGACCCCCTAGGGGCCTGAGGGGCGGGGCAAAAATGGGTCATTATAGCTATATTGATATTAACGACTTCTCTGGAACCGAGCAATGGATATCACTCATATTTGCCTGGTAGCATCACTTTGGGGTGGGGATTCAAAATTGTACAAATGATGGGACTGACCCCCTAGGGGCCTGAGGGGCGGGGCCAAAATGGGTCAATATAGCTATATTGATGATACCGACTTATTCTCTGAAACCGAGCAATGGATATCGCTCATATTTGCCTGGTAGCATAACTTTGGGGTTGGGATTCAAAATTGTACAAATGATGGGGCTGACCCCCAGGTGCCGGAAGGGTGGGGCCAAATGTGGTCAATTGGGCTGTATTGATATAAACAACTTCTTCTCTGAAACCGAGCAAAGGATATTGCTCATATTTGCCTGGTAGCAACACTATGGGGTGGGGATTCAAAATTGTACAAATGGTGTGGCTGACCCCCAGGGGGCCTGAGGGGCGGGGCCAAGAGGGGTCAATTTGGCTAAATTGATATGAATAACTTCTCATCTGAAACTAAGCAATATATATTGCTCAATTTTGACTGTGAGAATCCCTTTAGGGTAGGGATTCAAAATTGTACAAATGGTGGGGTCTACCTCCCTGGGGGCTGTGGGGCGGGACCAAAAGGGGTCAATTCGACTAAATTGATATAAACAACTTCTTCTCTGAAACTAAGCAATAGATATCACTCATATTTGCCTGGTAGCAACCCCCTAGAGTAGGGATTCAAAATTGTACAAATGATAGGGCTGACCCCCCAGGGGACCTAAGAGGCGGGGCCAAAAGGGGTTATTTTGGCAGAATTGATATAAACAACTTTTTCTCTGAAACTAAGCAATGGATATCTTTAATATGTGACTGGTAGCATTCCTCGGGTTAAGGATTCAAAATTCAAAACCCTGGAGGCTGAGGGGCTCGGCCAAAAGGGGTCAATTTGGCTAAATTGATATGAACAACTTCTCTGAAACAGCTCATGTTTGACTATTAGCATCCTATTGGGGTAGGGATTCAAAATTGTTTAAAGGAAGGAGCTGACCCCCAGGGGGTAGAGGGCAGGGTCAAAAGGGGTCAATTAGTCTTAACAAGATCTTCTCTGAAACTAAGTAATATGGATATCACTCACATTTGTGTGGTAGCATCCCTATGGGGTCGTGCCAAAAGTCAATTTCATTTCATGGATTAATGGACTTTTTGGCATTTTTAGCATTAAAATAAAACCAATGTACATGTACCCATATAAAATGCTTATGATATATATTGACATAGTAATACCAGCGACAAATATACTGAAGCATCATTCTTGTTTCATATCTCATGAAACCAGGTGAGCGATACAGGCCCTGTGGGCCTCTTGTATTTTCAACCTGATTCGTTATCATTTGAAGATTTTAGGTCTCAGAATGAATGTTCAAGCAGACAGTGTGGGATGTATATAACATAAGGGAAAATTCCCAGTTGGAGAAGTTCTCCAAGAATCCACGTCCTGTTCAGTTGATATCTGTATTGTAATTCATCTACCAGACTCCAGGAGGATCCCTAGTGGATACAGAGCCTTATCAAAAACATAGTAAACAAAAAGATTAAGAAGAGGAGCATCTCCTGAAGCCAGGTCACAATTGGTATACCGGTAGTCTACTTAGTCAGGGCGTCATCAGGGCAGCAACCAGCTATGAAAGAAAGTAGAATCTAACAATTGAAACCTGACTTCAGGAGTTGCTGATGTTCTTTAACCTACAATTTGTATGTAGCAGTTTACATATACTATAACCTATAGTTTGTATATAACAGTTTACATGTACTGTAACCTATAGTTTGTATATAACAGTTTACATGAACTTTAACCTATGGTTTGTATATAACAGTTTACATGTACTTTATAACCTATAGTTTGTATATAACAGTTTACATGTACTATAACCTATAGTTTGTATATAACAGTTTACATGTACTATAACCTATAGTTAGTATATAACAGTTTACATGTACTATAACCTATAGTTTGTATATAACAGTTTACATGTACTATAACCTATAGTTTGTATGTAACAGTTTACATGTACTATAACCTATAGTTTGTATATAACAGTTTACATGTACTATAACCTATAGTTTGTATGTAACAGTTTACATGTACTATAACCTATAGTTTGTATATAACAGTTTACATGAACTTTAACCTATGGTTTGTATGTAGCAGTTTACATATACTTTTACCTATAGTTTATATATAACAGTTTACATGAACTCTAACCTATAGTTTGTATATAACAGTTTACATGTACTATATTACCTATAGTTTGTATATAACAGTTTACATGTACTATATAACCTATAGTTTGTATATAACAGTTTACATGTACTATAACCTATAGTTTGTATATAACAGTTTACATGTACATATATGTACTTTAACCTATAGTTTGTATATTACAGTTCACATGTACTATAACCTATAGTTTGTATATAACAGTTTACATGTACTATAACCTATAGTTAGTATATAACAGTTCACATGTACTGTAACCTATAGTTTGTATATAACAGTTTACATGTACTTTATAACCTATAGTTTGTATATAACAGTTTACATGTACTATAACCTATAGTTTGTATATAACAGTTTACATGTACTGTAACCTATAGTTTGTATATAACAGTTTACATGTACTGTAACCTATAGTTTGTATATAACAGTTCACATGTACTATAACCTATAGTTAGTATATAACAGTTTACATGTACTTTATGACCTATAGTCTGGATATAACAGTTTACATGTACTATAACCTATAGTTTGTATATAACAGTTTACATGTACTATAACCTATAGTTTGTATATAACAGTTTACATGTACTATAACCTATAGTTTGTATATAACAGTTTATATAAGAGACCAACCAACCAATTGTTTTCCCATAGACCTTAGTGTTAACGTTTTGGATTATTTCATTCAAATTCTTGAATTGAATATGACGATTATGGTTTATAACAAAAGTTTAGGGTCTGATATAACACCTAATCAAAAAAAAAAGTTGGGTCCTTCGGCTCAAATTTTCTCCAGGGTAGCCATTTTGAAAATAGGTGAATTTCGCAGTAAAAATTCTCAAAAATCTTAAATGTTTACCTGTTTACTATTATTACGTGAACTTTTGGGAAAAAAAACAATCGGACTTAAGAAATTTATATCAACATTTCTTATTGATAGTTACCTATCAGGCTACATATCTATTTTCCCACTTCATAACATACTGGCCAATCAGTGGCTGCCAGACATTTTATCCTTGGCTCAACGTTCTATACACAGGGGCTGTTTCAAAAATATATTTTTTCAATTGGTTGGTTGTTCCCTATAGCATCTTTCACATTTTTCAAATACAACTTTTCTGGAACAGGATAGAACCATAGGCTATGCTATCAAAATATGCAGTGCCTGACTGCAAGTCTTAGGCTGGTAGGTTGATTCTTTTATTGGTACCGGATATGAAATTCTTAAGAGAAAACCACATTAAAATTGAGTTAATTTTGAAATGTAAATTTTAATATCTTGATAAGCTTTAAATTTAAAGGGATGGCTTTTGGTTAATAGCCAAGTATAGAAATCGTGCTACTCAGAAATATAAACAAATAAGATATAGAATAAAGATCAGGGGGAGATAACTCAATGTTATCTCCTCCACCCCCTAATTTCTGGTCTTTTTGTAAAAAATGAAGAAAAAAAGGCCGAACGAGAAAAAAAATTAGGAGTAGAGCCATTATTTAGATAAAAGAGTCGAAACACAGACACAGAACACGGAACCGGGCAAGTGACAACAAAAAATAACCAGATATATCACCAAACACTGAACTGGGGTAGTGACAACAGAACAACCAAACACATCACCGAATACCGAATCGGGGTAGCGACAACAGAACAACCAGACACACACCCACACATTGAACCGGGGTAGTGCCAGCAGTACAACCAGCATACCACCGTACCCCGAGCCACGATATATACCGCTACCATTGAAATATAGAATGTATGTCCGTATCTGTCCGGTCTATGGTCCTCCTTGTAACACTACATGTGTCATATTTTCATCATCAATCCCCCCTGAATCTCAATTTCTCTCTAAATTCTGCTACAATGCCTCCAAGATGAGAATCCCGTCCGAAAATGTGCTAGTCGGTCCCATCATCTGGTTTCCAGGGACGCTAGATGGCACAAAATGTCATATGCGGTAGCTATATGTAGAGACCAACCAACCAATTGTTTTCCCATAGACCTTAGTGTTAACGTTTTGGATTATTTCATTCAAATTCTTGAATTGAATATGACGATTATGGTTTATAACAAAAGTTTAGGGTCTGATATAACACCTAATCAAAAAAAAAAGTTGGGTCCTTCGGCTCAAATTTTCTCCAGGGTAGCCATTTTGAAAATAGGTGAATTTCGCAGTAAAAATTCTCAAAAATCTTAAATGTTTACCTGTTTACTATTATTACGTGAACTTTTGGGAAAAAAAACAATCGGACTTAAGAAATTTATATCAACATTTCTTATTGATAGTTACCTATCAGGCTACATATCTATTTTCCCACTTCATAACATACTGGCCAATCAGTGGCTGCCAGACATTTTATCCTTGGCTCAACGTTCTATACACAGGGGCTGTTTCAAAAATATATTTTTTCAATTGGTTGGTTGTTCCCTATAAAAACAAAACAATTTACAAATATACGGTATATACCTGTAGTACATGTAATTATAGTTTATATAAGATTGTTACAAAAGACATGTTAAACACTATATGAGTGCAATGTACTTAAGTATATGCTAATGCTGTGTGTTTTCGAATCGACACATTACATTGCATAAAATGTCTACTATTTTACATATTAAAATTCATTATAGAAAGATTACAATATATATTCCTTATTTATAACTTCACCAGCCAAAACGCTAGGTTTATTCTGTTATAAGCAAAGGGGAAAACACCATCAGTTTTGATTCAAATTATGAGGAGGGCTTATCAGCACAACATAATATCATTATTTGTTGGCATTTGTAGCCCACCATCTTACTGAAATCACCCAGCTTCCTAGGTCCATAGTATGTCTGACTGAACTATTCTTGTTATCACTATTTTGAAGTATCATTCTCAAGATTGATGAGTGGGTTCCCCTTCGTTCCTAGATGTGTCCTTATAGCTTTGTGTTAGACTTGGAAATCTAGATGGCCAACAGGCAGCCATCTTGGATGTTGTCAGATGAAAGTTTTATCACTATCACTATTTCATGAGAAGTACTAGAGGATTATTTCTCCACAAGTAGATTTGTAGATCCTACCTGTGAAATCGGGGGACTAATAGAATCTCTCCCCCCCCCCCCCCCCCCCCCCCCCAGACTTGATGTGTAGATTCCTATTAGTCCCCATTTTTAGGATGACCTATAGTCATCATGCTTCGTCCGTCGTCGTGCGCCGTCTGCCGTCCGCCGTGCGCCGTCCACGTGCGTAAACTTTTCACATTTCAATCTTCTTCTCAAGTTCCACCAGTGGGATTAAGCTGAAACTTGCCTGAAATGATCCTGAGATGGTCCTGACCAAGTGTTGTTATTTTTCGGGTCAGTCCGAAATCCAAGATGGCCGCCAAAGCCGCCATTTTGAAAACACATTTTAAACTTCTTCTCAAGTTCCACCAGTGCTGCTGGGCTGAAACTTGCCTGAAATGATCCTGAGATGATCCCGACCAAGTATTGTTATTTTTCGGGTCGGTCCGAAATCCAAGATGGCCGCCATAGCCGCCATCTTGAAAAACACATTTTAAACTTCTTCTCAAGTTCCACTGGTGCCATTGAGCTGAAACTTGCCTGAAATGATCCTGAGATGATCCCGACCAACTGTTGTTATTTTTCGGGTCGGTCCGAAATCCAAGATGGCCGCCATAGCCGCCATCTTGAAAAACACATTTTAAACTTCTTCTCAAGTTCCACTGGTGCCATTGAGCTGAAACTTGCCTGAAATGATCCTGAGATGATCCCGACCAAGTGTTGTTATTTTTCGGGTCGGGCCGAATTCCAAGATGGCCACCATAACCACTATTTTCAAAAACACATTTTAAACTTTTTGTCAAGTTCCACCTGTGCTGTTGGGCTGAAACTTGCCTGAAATGATTCTGAGATAATCCCGACCAAGTGTTGTTATTTTTTAGATTGGTCTGAAATGCAAGATGGCCACCATATCCGCCATCTTAAAAAACACATTTTAAACTTCTTCTCCAGTTCCACTGGTGCCATTGAGCTCGAAATTGGTGAGGATGTTAAGGAAGGAGGGCAAACAAAGTGTTGTTATATTTTAGGCCTCGTAAAAACTTTGGCATGGCAGCAATGGCGGCCATTTTGTAACATGATTGCGCAATCATGGTTTTCTCTGAACAACACCTATTTCAAACTTCTTCTCAAATTCCACACCGTGGGATTCAGCTCTAACTTACCAGAAATTATCCTTAGATGGTCCAGACCAAGTGTTATTATTTATTGGGTCGGTCAGAAATCCAAGATGGCTACCATGGCCAACAGTGCCACTATATATATACTTGCTACAGAGAATGCATACTACAATAATATAAGGGTTTTAATTTAGAGTCAGATGACCGTTAAGGCCCCTGGGCCTCTTGTTACACATTCAATTTTGACTCGGATCAAGAGAATAATGTGCCCTTCAACGATTATCATGGGTGTTGTCACCACGCAATTTGTGTGGAACAACTATGATTGCAAAGATATTGTGGAAAATATGCAACCTTCATTTGTGCTGATTCATCAATTTTTAAAATAGTTAAAAGTGGATAACACATAAGTAAACAACCACTACTATACAGATCATGATTATTGGACTTCCTTAGAATCTAAATTTTGGTTAGCCGATAAAAATGCGTCCTAAAACTAGAACTAACCAGCTTCATAGTAATACCATCAATATTTTTTAATGAGATGTAGTATTAAAACATCCGAATAAAATCAGTAGCACGCACCTCACCAATATGGCTTTAAACCTGGGAAATTATGTGGAACACCATGGCATGCCAAGCTTTAAAATAAATGTAAGACATCAGGGGATAAGATTTTACCTGAAGGACAACTGTCTGTTTTGCCTTTATGTGCGTTTTTACCTGAAGTCAAATGATTTGATCTGAAGTGTAAATATTTCATTCTACGTTAAAGGTCAAATCTTTTAACCAATGATCGGCTCGCATAATGGCAAACAAATATTCACTGTATTGTGTCTCGGGAATGACGACTACACAGAAAAATGCTTCAACCTGTTTCTATTAAAACAAATAGATTAAATTCTTTGAAAATAAGGTCCAAAGCGATTTGCTATACAGAAGGAGTTACACGGCATGGTCTTTAGTCCATATGGTTTCTGATCTAACTAACTGATATTCCAGTGTTGTGAAAGGACACATAGCGGAAAAAAATAACACAGGGTTCCTTTTTAGCCAACATTGAAAACAGAACTGGATAGTCATGGAACTTCCACTGCAAACGGAATCTGGAAGACGGCTTGCTTTCGTTAAGATTTGTCAAGATTTAATTGATAAGCTCCAACACACTATTGTGTGCAACAAGAGGTCACAAAAAGTATAATACATTGTCATATTTCAAGCGTCATATAATGGTTTAAAATATGGTATTACATTCGTCATACAATAACACATGATCTGTTGTTATAGACACTATATTACCATACCATAACACTTTATACCATACAGTATTATTGACGTCACATCATACAGTAATTCACGTACAATGTATTATTATATAATGGTATGATATACACTATTACATTCCTGT
This sequence comes from Pecten maximus, assembly GCF_902652985.1. Taxonomy (NCBI): domain Eukaryota; kingdom Metazoa; phylum Mollusca; class Bivalvia; order Pectinida; family Pectinidae; genus Pecten; species Pecten maximus. Next base: position 27,263,646 of record NC_047019.1, read on the forward strand.
ACGATGTATTATTATACAATGGTATGATATACACTATTACATTCCTCGTACAATTATACACTGATATAGACACTGTTCTATTCTCCGTACATTAGAATTGATATAATACTATAGGATAGAAGTGATACCCTTCCCGTGCCATGTCAATACATTACTTTGTAACAAACTAGCTATTTACACTATTACATAAAACCTACAGTACAAAAATTTGACATGATCCGACCCACCTATCATAAAATATTATCATACGATGATGTAATACACAGTATTACACAAAGCATACAATACATTCATACAATGATATAATACACAGTATTACACAGCGTATAATACATTCATACAATGATATAATACACAGTATTGCAAACAGAAAACAATATATTTATACAATGATATAATACACAGTATTACACAGCGTACAATACATTTATACAATGATATAATAAACAGTATTACACAGTGTACGATACATTCATACCATGATATAATGCACTGTATTACACACAGCGTACAATACATTCATACAATGATATAATACATAGTATTACACAGTGTACAATACATTCATACAATGATATAATACACAGTATTACACAGTGTACGATACATTCATACCATGATATAATACACAGTATTACACAGCGTACAATACATTTATACAATGATATAATAAACAGTATTACACACAGCATACAATACATTCATACAATGATATAATACACAGTATTACACACAGCGTACAATATATTCATAAAATGATATAATACACAATATTACACAGCGTACAATACATGTATACAATGATATAATACACAGTATTACACCGGGTACAATACATTCATACAATGATATAATACATAGTATTACACAGAATACAATACATTCATAAAATGATATAATACACAGTATTACACACAGAAAACAATACATTCATAAAATGATATAATACACAGTAATATATATATATATAAGGTTTACTTGTGACGCGTTACAGGAAAAGGAAAAGAAATCATATCAAATCATATAACACAACCATACATGTACCACGGTATGGCAAGACGAAAAAATACCTCCATATCGATATGTATGTAAAAGTATTTATTATTCATATATTATTTTTAAAGTCTTTTTCAAGTTACCGTACGAACAATGCTAGATTTGGCTGTATTTCAATAACCCGTCATTTTATATACAGAAAATTCCATAGCACAAACTCCCATCACATCCCACCCTTCTCCCAGCCGTGACTTCATCCAGAATGTACAACCACAAAATCGTCTACAACATAATTAACAAAAACTCCAGGAATCTCTGGCTAGGCGATTAAGTAATCCGAGGATTTCCAATGATATACGCCGACTAACCGTAAATCGTTAGTTCGAGGTCCGGTCAGGGCACCAGTCATAAAATTGTCTTCCTTTGCCAGTTGTGTTACTTTTTTAGATCTAATTATTAACACAATGTATCATATGCACTATGTGTTGTTGATCCGAAGATAAAGATTTAAATTTCCTGTCCTAATTATACCGTGCTGAATATAGTAAATTACGTACATATTTCGTTACTAAAATTGACTTCTGTCTTTTCTGGCCTAGCTGGGATCTAACTCCTTGTTGGAACAGTTGAAATGGCACACTATGGCACCAGGGTCAATATACGAAGGCGTCGAAATAAAGAAATTCTTGGTTCCATTTTTCATTCGTGTAGCAATGAAAGCTCGACAGTCGATCGGAGCCTACAATGCATTTCCAGCGATGAATATGGAACCTGTGAATTTTGAATACTTAAAAGGCATGTTTTAACCACAGGGGCGTGCCAAGCCCCTGTGGTTTTAACGGTTAGTCTGCAAACAGTGTTCATTGTAAATGGGTGTTTTAACATGAATAAGTGTCATTTGTCTGAATATAGTACCTGTAGGATTTGGGAAAATTTACATAGTGTGGTTTAATATCATTTAATATGTCCAGCTTAAAATATTGAGACAGGTTAAACTCAAAACATTTGACAATGATTTACAAATGTACTCGGTTATAGAGTTACTTCTGGGGTCATTTGGAGTCTGGCTCCTGCCTCTCGGCAGTGAGGAGAGAAGTGGAACGGGTACAAGTACTTCCTTCCTTCTTGTACAGTAAGTAGTTGTAACCATATAAGGTTCAGCACTGCATGTATATGTACATAATCACTCCTGAAGGTGATTTGGAACATCAAACGTTCCATTCTATGAGACATTTCATGAGACATTCTCTGTTCATGGTTTAGTTAGACGCGCTGGTAGGCTGTCTGATAAGACGGCCTTTACCTGACGCCTATTCTTTTATGTACATGGTTTACTCCAGGTTGCGCAGAGGTAAATATATCGCATACTAATACGTTCAAAAGGCAAAAGTGTCCTTTATAGAGAGAAGTCCTTATGTAGAGGGTTTCTTTTTCAGCGATTTATGGCCCTTGGTTTTACGGTTTACGGCCCTTGGTTTTACGGTTTACGGCCCTTGGTTTTACGGTTTATGGCCCTTGGTTTTACGGTTTATGGCCCTTGGTTTTACGGTTTATGGCCCTTGGTTTTACGGTTTATGGCCCTTGGTTTTACGGTTTATGGCCCTTGGTTTTACGATTTATGGCCCTTGGTTTTACGGTTTATGGCCCTTGGTTTTACGGTTTATGGCCCTTGGTTTTACGATTTATGGCCCTTGGTTTTACGGTTTATGGCCCTTGGTTTTACGGTTTACGGCCCTTGGTTTTACGGTTTACGGCCCTTGGTTTTACGATTTATGGCCCTTGGTTTTACGATTTATGGCCCTTGGTTTTACAGTTTATGGCCCTTGGTTTTACGGTTTACGGCCCTTGGTTTTACGGTTTACGGCCCTTGGTTTTACGGTTTATGGCCCTTGGTTTTACGGTTTACGGCCCTTGGTTTTACGGTTTATGGCCCTTGGTTTTACGGTTTATGGCCCTTGGTTTTACGGTTTACGGCCCTTGGTTTTACGGTTTACGGCCCTTGGTTTTACGATTTATGGCCCTTGGCTTTACGGTTTGATTACACATATATATACAAATTATTTGTTTTCATTCAATATACACTGTGTGTTAATCATTGATTAATTTATATCTTACCTATTATAACGAGCAGAAGAGAATTAAAGAAAATAATTCATCATTTTTAAGGCGCACCAGACAAATTATTTCTCAAATTAATGCGCTATTATCCAGGTTAATTAAGAGTCTCAGCCCCTCTGTAGCGTTTGTTGTAACCTCCTCATTCGGTTGTTGGTTCAGGGTCTCGGCCCCTCTGTAGCGTTTGTTGTACTGGTCTCGGCCCCTCTCTGTAGCGTTTGTTGTGACCTCTCCGTTTGGTTGTTGATTCAGGGTCTCGGCCCCTCTATAGCGTTTGTTGTGACCTCCTCATTCGGTTGTTGGTTCAGAGTCTCAGCCCCTCTGTAGCGTTTGTTGTACTGGTCTCGGCCCCTCTCTGTAGCGTTTGTTGTGACCTCTCCGTTTGGTTGTTGATTCAGGGTCTCGGCCCCTCTATAGCGTTTGTTGTGACCTCCTCATTCGGTTGTTGGTTCAGAGTCTCGGTCTTCTCTGCAGCGTTTGTTGTGACCTACCAGTTTTGTTTTACTCCCATGGTGTTACTTTCTCCTTGGTTTCCCCTGATTTAATTGGCGCACATACAGTGCAAGAATACAGATTCCGGGTTTGTTTTTCCATTAAATGCTAGATTTCTAACGGCCTTAGTAGCTATTTGTCTGATTTTTCGGCATAGCCGTATACTTTTCTTTTGGCCCCGGATATGACGCGGAAGGTGGCGTTACTGGTCAAGATGAAGTATGTGATTGGTCAATGTAGCGATAAATGCAAAATGCAGATATGCAGTTAAAGACGAAACAAAATTAAGATTGAATGCGAACTAAATAAGTGGATGTATCTATTCAAATGACATATTAATGAAATTATATTCCTGATTCAAATGCAGTTTTACTATCACCAAAAATGATTCAAACTGACATAATTTATCCGGGCTAAAACGCATTTATTAATCAGTTCATTGATTTATTTCACCAGCAATTTTACATTATAACCACCAGCATTAAAACAATGCCGTTTTTTAAAAAGATATTTCTTGTTTTATTTAAGTTTTCTTCAGTGTTGCAGTGCTGATACTTTTCCCAGAAAAAAAAGGTTATTTCATTCTTATTTTCAGTGTGGATTTGTCATGTGTATGGCAACCTTTATTGTTGTCTGGTTTTCCTTTGCTCTCTGGTAAGTGTTGTTCTACTCATAGTTAACTTAATTTAATTACAAGATAGTGTGGACCTACATATGTACACTATATATATATATATTTTTTTAGTTTAAACATATTTTATTGCAAAAGTTTACAAACGGATTGGGTACAAGTTATTACAACTTATACGACCACCCTTTCCTTAATAATGTACAAAATAAATAAAAATATGCAATTGGTATATTATACATAAATTTACATTATTAAACCATTTTTTTAAGGAGAAAATGGGAGTTAGGGTTGAAGAGGAGAGAGAAAGGGATGAGGGGAAACAGAAGGGTGAGGAGAAAGGGAAGAGAATAGATCAGTCTTTTTATTATTTGAATCTATTGCTAGTTTTGATGAAAGTATGGACATGCAAGAATATTTCTGAATTACATTCAAACGATAAATCTTCGTTACCGAATAAGAGTAAATCTAAATCACAAGGTATTTCTAAATTCGTATTGTTCAGGTGTTACATAAAGACGTTTCTCTCAATAGTATAAAGGCTACATTGAAAAAAAAGTGATGAGCATTTTCACATATAAATCCACATGAACAGCTAGGGGTTTCCACAAGGTTAACCCGGAAAAGGTCGTAGTTAAGAGAACTACATTGATATCTCAGTTTCGTATGTATAATATTCAATTTACGATCCCCATGCCAAAATATGAAGGAGAAAAGGCAACAACGGGTTTTCAGGATTTATTGAATACATTAACGATATTGAAGACTTTACAGATTTATCAAGGTTATTCCAACAACGAAGTGTGGAAGGTAAAAAAGAAGAATTTGTTGATGATAACCTGTAAAAGGGGCTTCTATAGTTTCCCATAATTCTTAGTGAATAGCCAACATGATCTTGTACTGTAGAGGGGAGTAAGGAAGAAAGATATTCAGGTGTTTGATGATTATGCATTTTATAAAAGAGCTGCAGCTTCTTACTTTTTCTTCTGGAAGATAACGTTTCTAACCCCGTTTCAAAATATAACGAATTTGTAGTGGCATAAGATGGTAGGCCAGTTACAATTCTTGCAGCTTCACGTTGTGCTTTCTCTAACTTATCAGATTCTGAATTTGAACAACCGTCCCCGACTTCACAGACATATTCTAAAACAGGTAAAATAAAGGTTCGATATATCCTCAAAAGAGCATCACGTTTTAACAAATATTTCAATTTTCTCAAGACATTTATTTTCTTCATAACTGAAGAATAGATTGTTTCAATATGACCCCCCTTTGCCACTCGAACTAAAAGTTACGCCTAAATGCTTTGACGATTCGTTAAGTCTAAAATGTTACCGTTAAATTCTAATTCAACTAATTCGTCGATATCATTACTATTTGAGATAAAAAGAACATCAGTTTTATCGGGATTTAATGTTACTAACCAAGTTTTTGCCCATCTGTTTAAAGATACAAGGTCTCTGTTTACGATAGTTTGAATGTCAAGACAGGAAGCGGAAGAGTATTGAAGAGAAGTATCGTCAGCGAAAAGACGTGATGCAGAGTCAAAGACATCGGCAATATCGTTTATATAGATCAAGAATAATAAAGGACCTAGGATAGAACCCTGTGGAACTCCTCTATCAATGGAACCCAAACTCGAAAAGGACTCATTTACACAAACTTTTTGCTTTCTTTGATATAAATAATTTTTTAACCAGGCCAATAATTCCCCGCTTATTCCATAAGATTTTAACTTTATGTACAAGCCCTTATGCCACACCCGATCAAAAGCTTTATAAATATCACAAAATACAATGCATGTATGCTTTCTTCCTTCAAGTGATAAACATAGGTTATGGTCCATTTCAATTAATTTGTACACAGTAGAATGTCCAGGTAGAAAACCTGATTGATATTTGTAAAACAGCGCATTTTCAATGAAATGATTAAATATATGTTTAAAAATAACACGTTCAAAAACCTTGCCAACAGTAGACAAAAGAGATATTGGTCGGTAATTTGAAGGAGAGTGTATATCACCTTTTTTGATAAAGGCATAACTATTGCTATTTTCCACTGCTTTGGATAAACACCGGCTGACAATGACATATTAAACAATAACTCTAAAGGTTTACAAATAGTATGGCAAACATTTTTAACATATGATGACTAATTCCATCGTGACCCGAGGCTTTGCCTAGTTTCAGTGTCTGCAGTACATCACTTATTTCGGAGTAATTTGATAAGCAGGAATTACGTCCCTTCTTACGAACTCTTCATTGCGAGTAATAACAACACGTGTTTCTTAGGTTGGAGAAAAGGAGTACTGGGAATATCATCATCATGGTGCTACAACGTGTTGTGTAAGTTTGTTGTATGTGTAAGTTAATCAGTCACTCTTCCATCAACACCCAAACTAATTATAATGAGAATCTATTCGATGAAAATGCTCGCTACCATGATCAACATCTGAAAAGCTGAAGATCGGCAGTGACTGGTTGAGTTTCCTCTGACCACATACACACGTTAGGTCCACGATTTATTATAGGTATATGGATGACAGCGGGTAAGTTCTGTAACTGGGTAATATAAACACTTAATAGTAAATACTACCACCTAAGGATCATTTCGTCGAACATTTCCTGTATTACAAATGGGTTGGATATCGTTAGAACGAAACGTGGGCCTAACGTGTGTATATGTGGTCAGAGGAAACTCAACCATTCACTGCCGATTTTCAGCTTTTCAGATGTTGATCATGGTAGCGAATATTTTCATCAAATATACTCTCATTAGCTTGGGTGTTTATGGAAGAGTAATTCATTAACTTAAACATACTCAAAAGAATAACAAAAGTGAAAGTCATACTTACATAGATTATTTTAATAAGCATGTAAATCCAAATGTTACAGTTATAATTCATCAATCCAAAAAGGTATCGGTATCACTTTTGTTATTCTTTTGAGCATTATCATGGAAATGGTAATGCACTTATAGCTTATGAACAAAGGTAATACTGGATAGAACAAACCACTCAAGATTTTTACATGTTAATGACCAGAACTGTTTTCAAACAATAACATCAAAAACAATGTTTCACTCAGAGACTTACTCCAATAATATTAGAGGTTTACACGACAGGAAACTTTTGACAGGCTGTCATGTAACCTCTAATCACCACCACACATAAAACCTGTTGCTGTGACCCACCTAATTAAAGTCATTTAAAAGTTATCTTTACTCACATTTCATATGATCTGACCTACCTTATTCTATTTATCTATCATAAATACACAAAGTCACACAACGTGTGTCCATATCTATATCAAAGATCAGTGATTATTAGCCTTTTTTGTCGTTTAAGCGTAGGTCCCATTTGTATATACCGCCATACTTGTTTTGATTGTGACCTCTCGAGGTTATTAGCTCACCTGCCCGAAGGGCAAGTGATCTTATGCCGTGGCGCGGCGTCCGTCCGGCCGTCCGTCCGGCGTCAACTTTTCCATTCAAGCAACTTCTTCTCAATAACCAAAAGGCCCAGAGACCTAATATTGGGCCTGTAGCATGCTGGGGTGAAGGGCTACCAAGTTTGTTCAAATGAATAAAGTTGACCTTCATTCAAGGTCACAGGGGTCAAAAAGGCTAAAATCTTTAAACGACTTCTTCTCAATAACCAAGAGTCCCAGGGAGTTGATATTGGGTCTGTAGCATGCTGGGGTGAAGGGCTACCAAGTTTGTTCAAATGAATGACCTTGACCTTCATTCAAGGTCACAGGAGTCAAAAAGGCTAAAATCTTTAAACGACTTCTCCTCAATAACCAAGAGTCCCAAGGGGTTGATATTGGGTCTGTAGCATGCTGGGGTGAAGGGCTACCAAGTTTGTTCAAATGAATGACCTTGACCTTCATTCAAGGTCACAGGAGTCAAAAAGGCTAAAATCTTTAAACAACTTCTTCTCAATAACCAAGAGTCCCAGGGAGTTGATATTGGGTCTGTAGCATGCTGGGGTGAAGGGCTACCAAGTTTGTTCAAATGAATGACCTTGACCTTCATTCAATGTCACAGGAGTCAAAAAGGCTAAAATCTTTAAACGACTTCTTGTCAATAACCAAAAGTCCCAGAGACCTAATATTTGGCCTGTAGCATGCTGGGGTGAAGGGCTACCAAGTTTGTTCAAATGAATGACCTTGACCTTCATTCAAGGTCACAGGAGTCAAAAGGGCTAAAATCTTTAAACGGCTTCTCAATAACCAAGAGTCCAAGAGACCTAATATTTGGCCTGTAGCATGCTGGGGTGAAGGGCTCCCAAGTTTGTTCAAATGAATGGCCTTGACCTTCATTCAAGGTCACAGGAGTCAAAAAGGCTAAAATTTTAAACAACTTCTTCTGAATAACCAAGTGTCCCAGGGAGTTGATATTTGGTCTGTAGCATGCTGGGGTGAAGGGCTACCAAGTTTGTTCAAATGAATGACCTTGACCTTCATTGAAGGTCACAGGAGTCAAAAAGGCTAAAATCTTTAAATGACTTCTTCTCAATAACCAAGAGTCCCAGGGAGTTGTTATTGGGTCTGTAGAATACTGGGGTAAAGGGCTATCAAGTTTGTTCAAATGAATGACCTTGACCTTCATTCAAGGTCACAGGAGTCAAAAAGGCTAAAATCTTTAAACGACTTCTTCTCAATAACCAAGAGTCCCAGAGACCTAATATTTGGCCTGTAGCATGCTGGGGTAAAGGGCTCTCAAGTTTGTTCAAATGAATGACCTTGCCCTTCATTCAAGGTCACAGCAGTCAAAAAGGCTAAAATCTTTAAGCGACTTCCTCTCAATAACCAAGCGTCCAAGGGAGTTGATATTTGGTCTGTAGCATGCTGGGGTGAAGGGCTACCAACTTTGTTCAAATGAATGACCCTGACTCACATTCAAGGTCACGTCGATCAAGTATGCTTAAATCTTTAAAAGACTTTTAGTGAATAGCTTAAGTGCCGAGAGACATTATATTGGTCATGTAGCATGCTTTCAAATAACTGCAGGATCCATATATGAAAAGATCACTGCATTGCAGGTGAGCGATTTGGGCCAATTGGGCCCTTGTTTCCGGTTTATCCAAATATGGATTTGAAATAGACGAAACAAACGAAACGCTGTGAAAATATTACGCTACGTTTTCTGTTTTATTTGCATTCCGTATTTTATAATAACCGGAACAGCAAAGTTGTTTTAGTGACCAAATATTTGAACACAGTAGGTTGCAAGTGAATTATTGTGGATATAATTATATTTAAGAGATGTCCATCAACAGTTTGTGCATAAATGGATTGATACTTCATCAACAAGTAAGCGTACACATATTTGTTAACATGAATTATCGTTTTAGATGGTTTATGACACTTTTTCGTCGTGCCCTAGAATCAGGGCGCTGGCAGCTACAAGAAAAACACGCTGAGGGGATATGAGGTCGCAATATCCACCAATGTAATCAGGTGGAATAAGTCAAAGGGGTTGAAATGTTCTTACATAAATAATCTTCACGAGTTCTGAAAACCAAGGTTCAATGGAATTTGCCACCAGGCACTCGGAGAGAATCATGTGCTTTAAAGTCTTTTATAGTCATGTCTGGCCTTCTTATGTGTCAAAATAATTGTCCTGTCTAGGAGCACACATATATAGTCTGCGAGTACTTGGTAAGAAAATAAACAAGTGTTATTTTCTGAGGCAAAGACTTCGAAAAAAAGAGGCAGTAATACAATATAGCTGAAAAGGAGAGGTAGACAGGCCTTATCATTGCATTTTTAGGTCACATGAGACATAGTACTACATTTTTGACTTCACAATAACCAAGAGGCCCAGGATTATAATAGTGAGGAAGGCTTCGGGTTCTGTTCCCCGGCCGACACATACCAGAGTCTTTAAAAATGGTAGTTGCTACTCCTGCTTAGTGCTCAGCATATTAGGAGTGTGAGGACTGGTTCTTCTGTTGTCAGTAAAATGTGACCCGGTGGGGTGTCCTGCTGGGTGTCTTCTGTAGTATGCTTCAGTGAGGCAGCACTATAAATCAGCAAAAGTTTCAACCTATCACAAGGTAACATAACACAAACATACCGCAGCCTCCCAAAACACACATACGCACTCACCACACGCATGCATATTGCACGCACGGGATGCTGTCCTTAAATGACCTTAGCTGTTGATAGGACGTTAAACAAATATAACCAAACCAAATTGGGCCAGTAGCATGTTGAGATGAAGGGCTACCAAGTTTGTTCAAATTAATGACCTTCATCTACACTAAGATCACAAGCTGGTCAATTGTGTTTAATATTTATTGAAAAGCAATACATCATCTGTTGTGTACAGCACTCAGGTGACAGCTAATTATAAGGCCCTCTGGCCTCATGTCTCCATATATTATATGTACAGTGTATGATGTTTGTTTGGAAGTTATCTCTTAAACATTTTTTTATTTTCAGTAAACCTAAAACCCAGAAGGGTAAGCGATTTTTAGAAGGGAGGGAACCGAAAATAACAGAAAATACAAAGACTTCCATCTTCGTGAAGGGAGGTAACACTAGCATGACTGTCACCCAAGCTATGAAAGAATTGGTAAGAGTCATTCTGTCATATTTTCTTAGGATTATTTCTATGGATAGTTTGAGTGAATACTGACAAAAATATTACCAATTGAAAATACCTTTATAATATCAAAGTCAAATTTATAAAAATAAAAAATGTCCACAATTCATTAAATTGCCAATTTACATACCAAAACAAGAAAAAAATGCCCTATATTATTACCAAAAAGACTGAACAATTTTTAAGACTTTATAGGCCTAAAATAGAAATATTTGCATTTTCCAGTTTAGATTTTAAATTCTGTATAGAAAATGGCAGATAACCACTTATAGTCAAGTCATACAGATTACTTGAGATAAAATGCTTTGTCTCCAAAAAAATATACATGAACCGAAATTTCAGGAATAGGAAATGTATAAAAACATTCTCACTGATATGAAATTCCTTGAATTTCAGTACCTGCCTGGAAAAGACTTTAGTGTCATGTCTTGAAAGTTTTGGAATTTGTCATAAATGCATTGAAAAGTCCATAAATTCATGTCCTAACTGTTGAAATAAACTAAAAGAAACAATAACATTTTTTGTAAATTTTTCACAAAAACAAACTGTCAGAGTGTCAGTGTTATAGTCTTTGATGGGATTGTAATGTGCAACCAATTTAATGTGTTTATAATTAGGATAACAACATTATTAATGTAATAGGACACATCACTATAAGCCTTTATATGTGTTAAATAACTCAAAATTTTACCAAACTTGCATCAGTGCCAATGAAAGTCTTGGAAATGTCCTTTAATTTGATGACAGAAAGTCTTCGAAAAGTCCTTGAATTTAACAATGGAAAATCTTAGAGATGTCCTTGAATTTGACGACGTCAAGTCATAGAAAAGTCTCTGAATTTGATTACTCAAAGTCTGTATGAACCATGTGATATATAACCTTAGTAAGCAGAGGTATATGAAAGGTTAACTCTCTACATATTTGCACTGAATTTTAAGGTGTGCAGTCATTTAATCTAATACATTACATAGATGGGATGTAAATTTAAGGTATATAACATGTATCTATCCTACTGAGCTGACGATCAGTTGTAATTAGGTATCAGTACCATTTTAATCATTTTCTTTCTGATACAAGTACATTTTTATGTAATAAAAATGCCATTTGTTTTACATATTTTATTGATATGCAATCCATGGCAAATTAGGCATTTTCAAATAAACTCTACTAAAAAATATGACTGCAACAGAGAATATATTCATTTCATAGGAAATTTTGACTGCACAGAAGTTAATACAATGACTATAAGTATAAGTTCTTATTATTTTTTTCAGTACCTCCTGAAAAAGCCAAATGCAGTATCATACAAAAGGTAAATATACCGTTGTGTGTAGGCCAATAACTGGGTGATCATCTAGCTTCTTATTTCCTCTGTCTTTCTGCCATATTGTCGTCAAACTTTTTTCTTTTCTGTTTATATGTCAAAAACTCTCTTTAATATCATATTATGTATAGAATGTCAGCACATATTTAGATTGAAGATAGACAGGTTGAGATTTAACGATTGATAGAATGTGAGGGTGTATATACTCTTATGTTATCCTTGTCTGTGAGAAACCAGAATATCTAGATGTGTAAGTTAACTTTCAGTGTCAGAAACCAGAATGTCTAGATGTGTAAGTTAACTTTCTGTGTCAGAATCTGTCAGAAACCAGAATGTCTAGATGTGTAAGTTAACTTTCAGTTTCAGAAACCAAAAGTCTAGTTGTGTAAGTTAACTTTCTGTGTCAGAATCTGTCAGAAACCAGAATGTCTAGATGTGTAAGTTAACTTTCAGTTTCAGAAACCAAAAGTCTAGTTGTGTAAGTTAACTTTCAGTGTCAGAATCTGTCAGAAACCAAAAGTCTAAATGTGTAAGTTAACTTTCTGTGTCAGAATCTGTCAGAAACCAGAATGTCTAGATGTGTAAGTTAACTTTCAGTGTCAGAAACCAGAATGTCTAGATGTGTAAGTTAACTTTCAGTGTCAGAATCTGTTAGAAACCAGAATGTCTAGATGTGTAAGTTAACTTTCAGTTTCAGAAACCAAAAGTCTAGTTGTGTAAGTTAACTTTCTGTGTCAGAATCTGTCAGAAACCAGAATGTCTAGATGTGTAAGTTAGCTTTCAGTTTCAGAAACCAAAAGTCTAGTTGTGTAAGTTAACTTTCTGTGTCAGAATCTGTCAGAAACCAGAATGTCTAGATGTGTAAGTTAACTTTCAGTTTCAGAAACCAAAAGTCTAGTTGTGTAAGTTAACTTTCAGTGTCAGAATCTGTCAGAAACCAAAAGTCTAAATGTGTAAGTTAACTTTCTGTGTCAGAATCTGTCAGAAACCAGAATGTCTAGATGTGTAAGTTAACTTTCAGTGTCAGAAACCAGAATGTCTAGATGTGTAAGTTAACTTTCAGTGTCAGAATCTGTTAGAAACCAGAATGTCTAGATGTGTAAGTTAACTTTCAATGTCAGAATCTGTTAGAAACCAGAATGTCTAGATGTGTAAGTTAACTTTCTGTGTCAGAATCTGTTAGAAACCAGAATGTCTAGATGTGTAAGTTAACTTTCTGTTTCAGAAACCAAAAGTCTAGTTGTGTAAGTTAACTTTCTGTGTCAGAATCTGTCAGAAACCAGAATGTCTAGATGTGTAAGTTAACTTTCAGTGTTAGAAACCAGAATGTCTAGATGTGTAACTTAACTTTCAGTGTCAGAATCTGTGAGAAACCAGAATATCTAGATGTGTAAGTTAACTTTCATTGTCTGAGATTAGATTTTAATTGACAACCCTCCAGTCTCCGATTTGTTGCGTTATTGGCAGTGCCTCAAACAGAAAAAGGTTACCCTTAGTATGTGTTTTGCTATTGACACTTATCACAAACTAGCAACAAATCATATTCATCTATTAGATCCAGCTTTGGCTAATTGGCATCATGTGATTGTAAATTCTGGGATAATCTCATCTTTTAGGTATAAACTATAGTGATATGTGAAAGAATATATAGAAAGCCTATCTTTTAGCTGGATATTCCAAGGCTGCTTGTCATTTGTTGTCATCAAAACAGTTGTCTGGTTGGATGGGGTTGACGTGTTGTCCAATTTATCCACTGTTGCACATTGGAAATAGTTTCATTGTCATCTGATTTGTAAAAATTTAGATATGATCAAATTGATAGGCAGTTCATGCCTTACAACAAAGTTGACAGTGGCTCTTGTCAGCATCATTCACGACTAAGGATAGTTTGATGAACTTGTACTTCTATTAAAATTTGTTTTTAATCTTCTCCGAGATATTTTTATTTCAATTTCTTGTATGGTGTACATGTATTTTGAACTTGGAAATTCCATTGCAATCATGTATATATTTTGTGATTTGAAATATGATATTAAATTTCATAATTTTAAAGTATTTTTATTTTGACACAGAAAAAACATTTTACGGCCATTTGAAGATGAAACACCACTGGTAAGTGGTAATTTGAGAAAATAGAATAAAGACAGTTTTTGTTGAATTAAACAAAACTGTGCTATTTCAAATTAAACATGCTTTTTGTTTTTAGGTCATCGTCGTCCATCGTCGACCGCCTTGCATAAGCCTTTTTCTTTCAAAATGCTACTCCTCCTTAACCCTTAGGTGGATTACTTCCAAATTTGGTTTGAAGCATCATCGGGGGAGGGCAATCATATTTTATTTTATAAATGAGGCTGGTCTGACCCCTGGGGCCCAAAAGCCTTTACCCTTGGGTGGATTACAACTGAATTTGGTGTGAAACATCGTTGGGGGAGGGCGGTCATATTTTATATAAATAAGGCTGGTGTGAGCCCTAAGGCCAGAGGGGCGGGCCCCAAAAAGGGAACTTTGGTGAACTTTTGCTATAAAATCCTACTCCTCCTTTACCCTTGGGTGGATTACAACTAAATTTGGTGTGAAACATCAGGCGGGGAGGGCAGTCATATTTTATATAAATG
>NC_047019.1:27278927-27319891 GCF_902652985.1 Pecten maximus
CCAGCAAATTTGAAAGGTGTAATAAATTTAAAATTCGTTAGTTCAGAGAAGAAAGTACCCTTTTGGCCCGCCTCTTAGGTCCCTGGGGGGCAGCCCACATTTGTACAATTTTAATCCTCTCTGGGGGGTTCTACCAGGCAAATATAGGATCATGCCTTATTTCAAAGAATTTGTTTATATCAATTAGCGAATTGCCCCTTTTGGTCCCGCCCCACAGCCCCCAGGGAGGTAGACCCCACCTTTTGTAAAATTTTTGAACCCCTACCCTAAAGGGATTCTCACAGTCAAAATTGAGCAATATATATTGCTAGTTTCAGATGAGAAGTTATTCATATCAATTTAGCCAAATTGACCCCTCTTGCCCCGCCCCTCAGGCCCCCGGGGGTCAGCCACACCATTTGTACAATTTTGAATCCCCACCCCATAGTTTTGCTACCAGGCAAATATGAGCAATATCCTTTGCTCGGTTCAGAGAAGAAGGGTTGTTTATATCAATACAGCCCAATTGACCACTTTTGGCCCCACCCTTCCGGCACCTGGGGTCAGCCCCATCATTTGTAAAAATTTTGAATCCCCAACCCCAAAGTTATGCTACCAGGAAAATATGAGCGATATCATTGCTGGGTTTCAGAGAATAAGTCGGTATCATCAATATAGCTATATGACCCATTTTGGCCCCGCCCCTCAGGCCCCTAGGGGGTCCAGTCCCATCATTTGTACAATTTTGAACCCCCAAACCAAAGTGATGCTACCAGGAAAATATGAGTGATATCCATTGCTCGGTTCCAGAGAAGTCGTTAATATCAATATAGCTATAATGACCCATTTTTGCCCCGCCCCTCAGGCCCCTAGGGGTCAGAAACCACCATTTGTACAATTTTGAATCCCCCCCATAGTGATGCTTTCAGACAAATAGGAGCAATATCCTTGCTCGGTTCCAGAGAAAAAGGGTCGTTTTATCAATATAGCCAAATTGCCCTTTTGGCCCCGCCCCTCAGGCCCTGGGGGGTCAGCCCATCATTTGTACAATTTTGAGTCCCCTACCCATAGGGATGTTTTCTGACCAAAATTTGGTCAAATTATGATCAGTGGTTATGAAGAAAGAAGTCAATTGTTGACGGACGGAGACGGACGGACGATAGACGCGGACGACGGACGCCACGGTATGGCATAAGCTCACCTTGGTCCTTCGGACCAGGTGAGCTTTAAAAAAATGATTCTCATTTTCATATGTATAATTTAAAAATTTTTTTTCTATAACAGTAAAATTAATACACACAACTCATCCTTTACAATTAAATCAACATTCTGGGATTTGTTATAGTGGTGTCGTTTTGAATGGTTTTGTTGCTTTTCAATAACATCTATTTACTAAACACTTTAACAAGATGATCGTACAAACGGTTTTTTTTACAACACTCCATTCCTTCCTTTGCTGTGTCTAAAACAGATTTTCCCTCCCTGTCCAGTTTGTTGTGATGCATACTCACCTCCTGATGATTCTATGTATGTGTTTTTCATGTGTTCAACTCGGTGAACATGTCTACATCTGATGTATTCTTTGCTATATAATGTAGGCATGACGGCCGCCATTATCTACAGCTGTGGTTAGTGCTGAAAATGTCTCGCATAAATAAACAACAAACCTCCCTGTGTCCATGTAGACAACTCACATGTAACACTGTCCGTCCTCTATTATCTACAGCTGTGGTTAGTGCTGGAAATTTTCTCACATAAATAAACACAAACCCCCCTGGTCCATGTAACAACTAAATTGAAACTTTGTGGTCCGTTTTACTACAGGGGTTAGTGCTGGAAATTCGCATAAATAAACACAAACCCCCCTGTGTCCATTAAACAACTCAATGAAACACTGTCTGTCCGCTTACCTAAGGGGGTTTAGTGTGGAAAGTCTCGATAAAAAAAAACAAACCTCCCGTGCCCAAAATAAAAAACTAAATTGTAAACTGTCGCCCGATTATCTAAAATTGGTTTTTGGAAAGTCTCCATAAATAACACAAACCTCCTTGTCCATGTAGAAACTCACTGTAACATGTGCCGTTTTATCTCAGCGGGGTTAGTCGGGAAATTTCTCCTAAATAAACACAAACCTCCCTGTGCCCAAAAAATCAATGTCCCCTGTTTTCCTCTTATCTACACTGTGGAGTGCTGGAAATGTCCGCATAAAAAAAACCAAACCTCCCTGGTCCAAACAAAAAACCCCGCATTAACACTGTCTGCCTTTTTTCTACAGCTGTGTTATGCTGGAAATGTCCCCAAAAAATAAAAAAAAAAAACCCCCCGTGTCCAAACAAACCCCATGTACACTGTCTGTCCTCATTTTAAAACGTGTAGTGCGGGAAAGTCTCACATAAAAAAACCAAAAACCCCCCCCTGCCCACAAAATACATGAAACCCTTTTGTCTCTTTATCTCACGGGGGTTAGTGTTGGAAATGCTCACAAAAATAAACAAACCCCCTTTTTCCTTTGAAAATACAACTCACAGGAACATGTCGCCCGTATATCTACCTGTGGTTAGTGTTGAAATGTCTCAAAAAAAAAAAAAAAACCTCCCTGGTAAAAACATAAAACTACATGAAAAAATTTTTGTCCCTTATCTACAGCTGTGGTTATGGGGAAAAATTTTCCCATAAAAAACCCAAAAACCTCCCTTTTCCTAAAACTCACATGTAAAACGCCGTTCTTAAAAATCTAAGCGTGGTTGGTTGGGAAAATTTTCCCATAAAAAAACCCAAACCCCCCCTGGTCCGATTAAAACTCAATGAACCCCTTCGTCTCTTTTACAGGTGGTTGTGCGGGAAAAGGCCCCATAAAAAACACAAACCCCCCTTTGGTCTGAAAACAACTCCATGAACACGTCCGTCCCATTTTACAGCTGTGGTAGTGGGAAAATGTCTCACATAAATAAACACAAAACCTCCCTGTGTCCTGATTCACAACTCACATGTAACACTGTCTGTCCATCATTATCTACAGCTGTGGTTAGTGTTGGAAATGTCTCACATAAATAAACACAAAACCTCCCTGTGTCCATGTAGACAACTCACATGTAAAACTGTGTGTCCGTACTTATCTACAGCTGTGGTTGAGTGCTGGAAATGTCTGACATAAATAAACACAAAACCTCCCTGTGTCCATGTAGACAACTCACATGTAACACTGTCTGTCCGTACTTACCTACAGCTGTTGTTAGTTGCTGGAAACGTCTCGCATAATAAACACAAACCTCCCTGTGTCCTAACATAGCAACTCATATGTAAACACTGTCTGTCCGTATTTATTACAGTTTTGGTTAGTGTGAAATGCTCGCAAAAATAAACACAAACCTCCCGTGTCCATGTAAAAACTAAATTGAACCTGTCGTCCGTATTATTACACTTGGAGTCTGGAAATGTCTCCCATAAAAAAACCCCAAACCTCCCTGTGTCCATGGAGAAAACTAAATTTCAAGTCGTCCGCATAATCTACACTTGGTTGTGCTGGAAATGTCTCAAAATAAACACAAACCCCCCCAAAAAAACCCCCCCCTTTAAGGGGGATTAAAATTCCAAAAAAACAAAAAACCCCCCAAAATACAACTCGCAAAACCACTGTCTTCCGTATTACTACATTTGGGTTAGTGCTGGAAAGGTCTCACAAAATAAACACAACCCCCCTTTTTGTCCTGACATACAACTCACATGTAAAACTGTCAGTCTTCTCATCTACAGTTTGGGGGGTTGTGTTGGAAATGTAAAATAAAAAACCCAAACCCCCCTGTGCCCAAACATACAACTCACATGTAACACTGTGTGTCCGTACTTATCTACAGCTGTGGTTAGTGTTGGAAATGTCTCACATATAATAAACACAAACCTCCCTGTGTCCTGATTCACAACTCACATGTAACACTGTCTGTCCGTCATTATTTACAGCTGTGGTTAGTGCTGGAAATGTCTCGCATAAATAAACACAAACCTCCCTGTGTCCTGATTCACAACTCACATGTAACACTGTCTGTCCTCTATTGTCTACAGCTGTAGTTAGTGCTGGAAATGTCTCGCATAAATAAACACAACCTCCCTGTGTCTTGATTCACAACTCACATGTAACACTGTCAGTCCGTCCTTATCTACAGCTTTGGTTAGTGCTGGAAATGTCTCGCATAAATAAACACAAACCTCCCTGTGTCCTGACATACAACTCACATGTAACACTGTCCGTCCTCTATTGTCTACAGCTGTGGTTAGTGCTGGAAATGTCTCACATAAATAAACACAAACCTCCCTGTGTCCTGATTCACAACTCACATGTAACACTGTCTGTCCGTCATTATCTACAGCTGTGGTTAGTGTTGGAAATGTCTCACATAAATAAACACAAACCTCCCTGTGTCCATGTAGACAACTCACATGTAACACTGTCTGTCCTCTATTATCTACAGCTGTGGTTAGTGTTAGAAATGTCTCACATAAATAAACACACACCTCCCTGTGTCCTGATTCACAACTCACATGTAACACTGTCTGTCCTCTATTGTCTACAGCTGTAGTTAGTGCTGGAAATGTCTCGCATAAATAAACACAAACCTCCCTGTGTCCATGTAGACAACTCACATGTAACACTGTCAGTCCTTCAATATCTACAGCTGTGGTTAGTGTTGGAAATGTCTCGCATAAATAAACACAAACCTCCCTATGTCCATGTAGACAACTCACATGTAACACTGTCTGTCCTCTATAATCTACAGCTGTGGTTAGTGCTGGAAATGTCTCACATAAATAAACACAAACCTCCCTGTATCCATGTAGACAACTCGCATGTAACACTGTCTGTCCATCATTATCTACAGCTGTGGTTAGTGCTGGAAATGTCTCGCATAAATAAACACAAACCTCCCTGTGTCCATATAGACAACTCACATGTAACACTGTCTGTCCATCATTATCTACAGCTGTGGTTAGTGCTGGAAATGTCTCGCATAAATAAACACAAACCTCCCTGTGTCCATATAGACAACTCACATGTAACACTGTCAGTCCGTCATTATCTACAGCTGTGGTTAGTGCTGGAAATGTCTCGCATAAATAAACACAAACCTCCCTGTGTCCTGACATACAACTCACATGTAACACTGTCAGTCCGTCCTTATCTACAGCTTTGGTTAGTGCTGGAAATGTCTCGCATAAATAAACACAAACCTCCCTGTGTCCTAACATACAACTCACATGTAACACTGTCTGTCCGTCATTATTTACAGCTGTGGTTAGTGCTGGAAATGTCTCGCATAAATAAACACAAACCTCCCTGTGTCCTGACATACAACTCATATGTAACACTGTCTGTCCGTACTTATCTACAGCTTTGGTTAGTGCTGGAAATGTCTCACATAAATAAACACATACCTCCCTGTGTCCTGATTCACAACTCTCATGTAACACTGTCTGTCCTCTATTGTCTACAGCTGTAGTTAGTGCTGGAAACGTCTCACATAAATAAACACAAACCTCCCTGTTTCCAAACATACAACTCTCATGTAACACTGTGTGTCCGTCATTATCCACTAACTGAGACATATACTGACTACACACACAACTCCTATGTATTACACGACCATCTAATATCTCACACTTGTGTTGTTTGTCCTCAAATCTACACAAAGATTTAAGCACAGTTCTCTCCACTGTCTGGAACATAGAACAGCTTCCTGTCTTGGCTACAACATAGAGCGGGGTTTGTCCCTCCTTATCAGTGTCATGTACCAAGTGTGGATAGGTGTCACACAACACACTCACCATCTCTTCTCTCCGATACCAACACGCCTCATGTAGGACATTGTAATTGTTCTCACCTCTCCATGTAGGAATGATGTCATACTGTAGTAGTTTAGGTAACACACTCACACCCCCTCCCTCCACCACACAGAATGGTGTGTTATTGTCAGGTTTGACTCCCTCACACAGAAGATATAAAGCACATTCTTCAGCACCCAAAGAACATGCTTTATTTAACATACCAAGTTTATCAGCGTTTCTCTCATTCAACAATCTCACAAATCCTTCAACAAATACAGGATCCTTCCATACATCTAGAGAGCCAATACTAGTATCATAATACTTCTCTTTACACTCAAACTCTCGGAGTAGACGATCACACATACATGTGTAATGATCAGATGATATGACAATCATGTTTGCCGATGTTTTTGAGGTTGTAAGATAACTGAGGGACGTCGTGGGACAATTCTGTATGTAGCCAACTGGTGTTGTGTCTCCATACAGGAGAGCTACTGTGACATATATAGAATCATGATAAAATCTGTACACTTCATAATCAAAAGACCGATGTTTCTCCTTTACTACCAAAAATCCTGATAATCTGTCTAAACTGTCTTTTACAAATCTGACTTTTTTCTTATATTCCAACATAGTTCTGTTATCTTCACCATCAATAAGATCAGTTGCAAACGTTTCCTCTAACAAAGCTTCGTTTACTTTATCACCATATGGGTCTAGATCTTTTACCTTTATCATCCCATCATTGAGGAACAGAAACAAAAGGGCAGGACATTCCCGTAATCTTGACAATGCTGATTTGAAAAAATGAAAAGGGTTTTGAAAGAATTTGACTCTCTCTTTCTGTACTTCAGGAACATCTCTAAAAATCCGACAACACTGTGGGAACCCAATATTAGGGGCACATTTAACAATTTCCTCCTTTTCTTCCTTTTCCCATGAAAACTTACTTGGCTTATATAGCTCTAAAAGTTTGTTTTTTTCTTCTGTCACTTTATATGTATCAGCACTCAGATCAATAATATTGACATCAGTGAAAACGTCTGCCAAAGAATGAGTTTTCAAAGAATTAAATATTTCATTTCTGACAGTGATGAGGATAAAATTAGCTTCAGTTGGGTCATCCCCACAAAGTTTCGGAGTTACAGAGTTGACCCTTTTGTTCCACTCTTGTACCTCTTTCTCACGCAGATCTTTCTCCCCAAAAATATCATCAATAAAAATAACAGTTTTCGAAGATGGAGCTAATAAATCCAAGTCTTTGATGTTGTGAAGTTGAACTGGTTGTCTGTTATGTTGTTCCTGACTCAGCCAGTGAAGGAGTCGAATGGCGGTGGAAGTTTTACCGTCTCCTGTGTTTCCCTTGAGAACTGCAATCCTGTTCTTTTGCAGCTTTTCTTTTCCATCACGGAAAGCCTGAGTGTCAATGAATCTTTTCTTTATTTCTTCATTGATCATTGCCTTGGTGGTATCTAGAAGAAAAGTTGAAAGTGTGATTACAAGTTCAATATATCATTAGAATACTTAATATTACAGGAAATGAATCAGTAAAGTAAAAACAGAACTTTTTTTCCATAAAAGAGTCAAACAGGCATATTTTTTTCATTTAAATGACTAATCAGTCAGCGAGCAATGAAAAACCAAGTGGCCTCTAGTGCCTTCATCGCTCACCTGGTTATATCAGTAATCAAGGCAAAATACTCTCATTTCAGTTATACAACAAATATTTCCTACTTTTTGAGCTGCTTCTGCCAACAACAGTTCAAACCAAAGGTAAATCAAATTTTAATTAAATCCTGCCATTCTTGAAGGATCAAACATATTTTTGTTGTTGCTATATTTCCACTATTGGACCCTGTATCTCTGGCTCCCAAGGAGCCACACCCTCGGTTTATAAAACATTGAATATCTTTTTCTCAATTATTCTTCTGACCAAATTTCATCAAAATAATTTTAGCTCTTCAGGACAAGTAGTAATACAAAGGGTTGATCTCAATTTTCCCCATTGGGCCCCGTCCTGTCGGGGCCTGGGATGCCACACCCTCTGTTTAATAATGTTCTATCAAAATCCATTCAGGCTCTCAGGACTAGTAGAGATTTAAAGGTAATGTTGAGGGAATACAAACAATGGACATAGACAACAGACTATGCGTTATGGCATAAGCTCTCCAGCCCAAAGGGCCAAATTAGCTAACAATATGTTATTTCATCCGACACAGAAAGCTTGATTTAACTTAGCATTTATAGCAGGGAGACAAAACTTAAAAGTGACTGTTGGATAACTTTGGTGAGAATTTTTATTTTCCCAGGGTTAGGACTTAGTATTTTTTTCTCTTGAAATTAACAGCGTAGTTCTTTAAAGTGATATAATTTAATCCAACTGCCACTTGTGAAACCTCTCTTTAACCTTCTCCTTGGATGTGAATGAATAAGTATTCACAACTAAAGTCCTTTGTTTCTCTATATCTGTGAATCTGATGGTAGTGTATCTGGATTCACGTTCTGGCAACATTTCATTCTATAATTGTATAAATATATGTGTAAACATATATGTGTAAACATGGCCAGAAGCCAGACAGATCCATCTTATGTATGAACCGAGACAGGGATCACAATGGGAATGAATCAAGATAAAAGTGTTTCTTTTGGTGAATAAATAATCTCATAGAATATCTGCATCGAAACACTAAAAAGTACGTAGGTTTTTATCTTTATCTTTATACATAACGCATGTTGTTCTGATTCTGGTTTTGAGGAATCTGCTGCATTTCTTTCACACCTGGTCCAACCAACGGACTCACCTATCAGGGGTACTAAGTTAGGATGGACTTCTGTAAAATAAGAGAGTTCAGTGAATTAGGTATAAACTGAATTGAAAACACATGATTTATCTAAGACAGCTTTTAGTATATAATATCTACTGAATGGAAAGTCCACTATCATGATGTCATACCACCCAAGACAATTTCTTTTTTCAAATTTCTAATCAGAATGCTAGTGAGCCAGTATTACTTGATGTCTCTTGGTTAATGATATTCAATGGAATGAAATAGCTGACTCCCGATAGATGACAGACCCTGCACCATGGCAGAAAAGATTTGCTCTAATTGAAAGGGGAGATAAATCTACTAACCAAGAAAACCCATTATCAATCCATCTAGAGCTAGGGAATAGAAGAACTAGACATTAAACAAGAGGCCTCTTAGATCTGTATTGATCACCTCTACCTAATATAACTTCCTTTGTTAATTTTATTCAAAAACAATGAAAAGAAAATTTATTTATTTTATCAAATATATCTTCATGGTGCTCAGCTATGATTATTAAGAAGTTATTTTAAGATTTTTGATACTTTTAACCCATATGACCTTGAAAGTGAGTCAAGGTCAAACAATTTCATAACGATAGGCTATCTACTCAATATATTGACTTCAAGTCTCTTGGTTTATAAGAGGAAGTCATCAGAACAAATTGTTGACAACGGATGTTGTACCATACTGTAAGTAGTTAATTCAGAACTAGAAATAAGAAAATGACAGTCCCTGATTACATTTGTTGGTTCAATAAGAATTAATTGGTCCAGTTCAATGGAATTAATGAATCATGTTAGACAGTATATTCCTGATGTATTTTGTCCTGAAGTACTTTTGTTGGTTCAGGTAACTAGAGGTAACTAGACTGCAGATATATTTTTATTGTCCATGAATGCATACTTTAGACCCACTGGACATCTAGGCCTCCTTGTTAGCCTTAACAAACTATAAGTGCCTGGAGTCTGTAATTTTCTATCTTATGGAATTTATTTTAAACATATGAACCGATATCTCCAATACCAGGGTCCTAACTGCCGTTAATATTACCTTTGGTCCGACTTGTGCTTGCTGATGTGGTATTCAATGTGTCTCTAACAGAAGTGAGTTCAACTGGAAGTAAAACAAATGAAAATTAGTCTTGCTTGGTTTTACATAACTATAATTATATCTTTCAATCTCAGTTTTCCAAAAAACAATACCAGAGGCCCATGGGCCGTAGTAGTTTGATCCTTTTTGACGCCGCCCATCAGCCACAGGGGGCCAATAATTGCATACCAGCAAACTGCCTTCCTAAACTGCTAGTTCCAATAGAAATGACACAAATGATAGTCAAAATATGATTTCCTTATATAAACAACAGTAAAAGGTACCTGCTCTAAAGGGGCAAACATGAAACCCCAGGGTCATGAAATTCGCAACTTAGTAAAGCACTCTAAAACCCTTTCATCTACAAAGAGTATTTGATTCTACCTTATTTAGATTGTGAGGAGAAGATTTCTGAATTTGCAGCTAATTTGACCCTTTTTGGCCCCACCCATTAGCCCCTGGGGGTCAATCAGGGCCAACATTTGCATCCCATCAAACTGTCATCCGGGATGATCCCATGCTTATCATTTACCTAAGATAAGATGAATTTCAATACAAATCAAACAAATAATAGTCAAAAATGGGATTTTCCTATATACACTATAGTGAAGTTTGCCCCCTCTCCAGGGGTAAACATGAGACCTCAGGGTCATGAAATTCACCATATAATTCACAATTTTGGTTGACATTCTACTTCTCCAGTTCTGGACTAATAGTTTTTTGAAGAAAAAGTTAAAGAATAACAAAAACCGAGCCACAACATAAGCTCATCAATCAACTAGACCAGGTTCACTAAAACAAGAGGCCCAGAGGGCCTGTATCGCTCACCTGGTTTCATGAGATATGAAACAAAAATGATGCTTAAGTATATTTGTCGCTGGTATTGCTATGTCAATATATATCATAAGCATTTTATATGGGTACATATACTAAAATATATTAAAAATGCCACAAAGTGCATTAATCCATGAATCAAAATAGTCTTTTGGTGCGACTCCATAGGAATGCTACCACACAAATGTGAGTGATGTCCATTGCTTAGTTTCAGAAAAGACCCCTTTTGACCCTGCCCCCTGGGGGGGGGGGGGGGGGGGGTCAGCTCCTTCCATTATACAATTTTGAATCCCTACCCCAATATCATGCTACCAGTCAAACCATTGCTAGGTTCCAGAGAAGAAGTCCATTATATGAATATAGCCCGATTGACCACATTTGGCCCCGCCCCTCAGGCCCCTGGGGGGTCAGCCCCATAATTTGTACAATTTTGAATCCCCACGAGGCAAATGTGAGCAATATCAGTTGCTTTTTTTCAGGGCAGAAGTCGTTTATATCAATTCTGCAAAACTGACCCCTTTTGGCCCTGCCCCTCAGCCCCCAGGGAGGTTAGCCCCGTCATTTGTACAATTTCGAATTCCTACCCCAAGGTGATGCTACCAGTAATATATGAGCAATAGCCATTGCTTGGTTCAAGAGAAGAAGTCCATTATATGAATATAGCCTGATTGACCACATTTGCCCCGCCCCTCAGGCCCCTGGGGGGGGTCAGCCCCATCATTTGTACAATTTTTAATCCCCACCCCATAGTGATGCTACCAGGCAAATATGAGCGATATCCATTGCTCGGTTTCAGAGAAGAAGTTGTTTATAACAAGAGGCCCAGAGGGCCTGTATCACTCACCTGGTTCCGTGAGATATGAAACAAGATTCTTGTTTAAGTATATTTGTTGCTGGTATTGCTATGTCATATGTATATATCATAAGCATTTTATATGGGTACATGTACATTGTTTTTATTTTAATACTAAAAATGCCAAAAAGTGCATTAATCCATGAAATGAAATTGACTTTTGGCGCGACCCTATAGGGATGTTACCACACAAATGTGAGTGATATCCATTGCTTGCTTTCAGAGAAGAACTTGTTTAGACCTTTTGACCCTGCCCTCTGCCCCCTGGGGGTCAGCTCATTCCTTTATGCAATTTTGAATCCCTACCCCAATATGATGCTACCAGTGAAATCACTGCTATGTTTCAGAGAATAGGTTGTTTAAATCAATTTAGCCAAATAGACCCCTCTTGGCCCCACTCCTCAGCCCCCTGGCAGGCAGGGTCAACCCCAACATTTTTACAATTTTGAATCTCCACCCCATAACCATGTAGTACCATACAGATGTGAGTAATATCCATTGCTTAGTTTCAGAGAAGAAGTTGTTAAAACAAATTGACCAATTTTGGCCCCCGCCCCTCAGGCCCCTGGGGGTTCAGCCCCACCATTTGTAAAATTTTGAATCCTCAACCCATAAGGATGCTACCAGTAAAATATGAGCGATATCTATTGCTTAGTTTCAGAGGAGAAGTCTTTTATATCAATTCTGCAAACTGACCCCTTTTTTGCCCCACCTCTCAGGCCCCTGGGGGGTCAGTCCCTTCATTTGTACAATTTTGAATCCCCACCCCATAACCATGCTACCATACAGATGTGAGTAATATCCATTGCTTAGTTTCAGAGAAGAAGTTGTTTAAACAAATTGACCAATTTTGGCCCCCGCCCCTCAGGCCCCTGGGGGGTCAGCCCCACTATTTGTAAAATTTTGAATCCCCAACCCATAAGGATGCTACCAGTAAAATATGAGCGATATCTATTGCTTAGTTTCAGAGAAGTCTTTTACATCAATTCTGCAAACTGACCACTTTTGGCCCCACCCCTAAGCCCCCAGGGGGGTCAGCCCCATCATTTGTAAAATTTTGAATCCCCACCCAAAGGTGATGCTACCAGGCAAATATGAGCAACAGCCATTGCTCGGTTTCAGAGAAGTCGTCGTTTATATGAATATAGCTAGGTTGACCACATTTGGCCCCACCCCTCAGGCCCCTGGGGGGGTCAGCCCCATCTTTTGTACAATTTTGAATCCCCACCTCATAGTGATGCTACCAGGCAAATATGAGCGATAGCCATTGCTTGGTTTCAGAGAAGAAGTCGTTTATATGAATATAGCCGGATTGACCACATTTGGCCCCACCCCTCAGGCCCCTGGGGTTTAGCCCCATCATTTGTATAATTTTGAATCCCCACCCAATAATGATGCTTCCAGGCAAATATGAGCGATAGCCATTTCTCGGTTTCAGAGAAGTCGTTTATATGAATATAGCCGGATTGACCACATTCGGCGCCGCCCCTCAGGCCCCTGTGGGGTCAGCCCCATCATTTGTATAATTTTGAATCCCCACCCAATAATGATGCTTCCAGGCAAATATGAGCGATAGCCATTGCTCGGTTTCAGAAAAGAAGTCGTTTATATGAATATAGCTAGATTGACCACATTTGGCCCCACCCCTCAGGCCCCTGGGGGGTCAGCCCCATCATTTGTACAATTTTGAATCCCCACCTCATAGTGATGCTACCAGGCAAATATGAGCGATAGCCATTGCTTGGTTTCAGAGAAGAAGTCATTTATATCAATATAGCCTAATTGACCCCTCTCGGCCCCGCCCCTCAGGCCCCTTGGGGGTCAGCCTCATCATTTGTACAATTTTGAATCCCCACCACATAGTGATGCTACCTGGCAAATATGACTGATAGCCATTGCTTGGTTTCAGAGAAGAAGTCGTTTATATCAATAGCGCCAAATTGACCCCTTTTGGCCCAGCCCCAGAGGACCCCAGGGGGTCAGCCCCACCACTTGTACAATTATGAATCCCCACCCCATAGGGATGCTGCCAGGCAAATGTGAGCAATATCAGTTGCTTTTTTTCAGGGCAGAAGTCGTTTATATCAATTCTGCAAAACTGACCCCTTTTGGCCCTGCCCCTCAGCCCCCAGGGAGGTTAGCCCCGTCATTTGTACAATTTCGAATTCCTACCCCAAGGTGATGCTACCAGTAATATATGAGCAATAGCCATTGCTTGGTTCAAGAGAAGAAGTCCATTATATGAATATAGCCTGATTGACCACATTTGGCCCCGCCCCTCAGGCCCCTGGGGGGGGTCAGCCCCATCATTTGTACAATTTTTAATCCCCACCCCATAGTGATGCTACCAGGCAAATATGAGCGATATCCATTGCTCGGTTTCAGAGAAGAAGTTGTTTATAACAAGAGGCCCAGAGGGCCTGTATCACTCACCTGGTTCCGTGAGATATGAAACAAGAATGATGTTTAAGTATATTTGTTGCTGGTATTGCTATGTCATATGTATATATCATAAGCATTTTATATGGGTACATGTACATTGTTTTTATTTTAATACTAAAAATGCCAAAAAGTGCATTAATCCATGAAATGAAATTGACTTTTGGCGCGACCCTATAGGGATGTTACCACACAAATGTGAGTGATATCCATTGCTTGCTTTCAGAGAAGAACTTGTTTAGACCTTTTGACCCTGCCCTCTGCCCCCTGGGGGTCAGCTCATTCCTTTATGCAATTTTGAATCCCTACCCCAATATGATGCTACCAGTGAAATCACTGCTATGTTTCAGAGAATAGGTTGTTTAAATCAATTTAGCCAAATAGACCCCTCTTGGCCCCACTCCTCAGCCCCCTGGCAGGCAGGGTCAACCCCAACATTTTTACAATTTTGAATCTCCACCCCATAACCATGTAGTACCATACAGATGTGAGTAATATCCATTGCTTAGTTTCAGAGAAGAAGTTGTTAAAACAAATTGACCAATTTTGGCCCCCGCCCCTCAGGCCCCTGGGGGTTCAGCCCCACCATTTGTAAAATTTTGAATCCTCAACCCATAAGGATGCTACCAGTAAAATATGAGCGATATCTATTGCTTAGTTTCAGAGGAGAAGTCTTTTATATCAATTCTGCAAACTGACCCCTTTTTTGCCCCACCTCTCAGGCCCCTGGGGGGTCAGTCCCTTCATTTGTACAATTTTGAATCCCCACCCCATAACCATGCTACCATACAGATGTGAGTAATATCCATTGCTTAGTTTCAGAGAAGAAGTTGTTTAAACAAATTGACCAATTTTGGCCCCCGCCCCTCAGGCCCCTGGGGGGTCAGCCCCACTATTTGTAAAATTTTGAATCCCCAACCCATAAGGATGCTACCAGTAAAATATGAGCGATATCTATTGCTTAGTTTCAGAGAAGTCTTTTACATCAATTCTGCAAACTGACCACTTTTGGCCCCACCCCTAAGCCCCCAGGGGGGTCAGCCCCATCATTTGTAAAATTTTGAATCCCCACCCAAAGGTGATGCTACCAGGCAAATATGAGCAACAGCCATTGCTCGGTTTCAGAGAAGTCGTCGTTTATATGAATATAGCTAGGTTGACCACATTTGGCCCCACCCCTCAGGCCCCTGGGGGGGTCAGCCCCATCTTTTGTACAATTTTGAATCCCCACCTCATAGTGATGCTACCAGGCAAATATGAGCGATAGCCATTGCTTGGTTTCAGAGAAGAAGTCGTTTATATGAATATAGCCGGATTGACCACATTTGGCCCCACCCCTCAGGCCCCTGGGGTTTAGCCCCATCATTTGTATAATTTTGAATCCCCACCCAATAATGATGCTTCCAGGCAAATATGAGCGATAGCCATTTCTCGGTTTCAGAGAAGAAGTCGTTTATATGAATATAGCCGGATTGACCACATTCGGCGCCGCCCCTCAGGCCCCTGTGGGGTCAGCCCCATCATTTGTATAATTTTGAATCCCCACCCAATAATGATGCTTCCAGGCAAATATGAGCGATAGCCATTGCTCGGTTTTAGAAAAGAAGTCGTTTATATGAATATAGCTAGATTGACCACATTTGGCCCCACCCCTCAGGCCCCTGGGGGGTCAGCCCCATCATTTGTACAATTTTGAATCCCCACCTCATAGTGATGCTACCAGGCAAATATGAGCGATAGCCATTGCTTGGTTTCAGAGAAGAAGTCATTTATATCAATATAGCCTAATTGACCCCTCTCGGCCCCGCCCCTCAGGCCCCTTGGGGGTCAGCCTCATCATTTGTACAATTTTGAATCCCCACCACATAGTGATGCTACCTGGCAAATATGACTGATAGCCATTGCTTGGTTTCAGAGAAGAAGTCGTTTATATCAATAGCGCCAAATTGACCCCTTTTGGCCCAGCCCCAGAGGACCCCAGGGGGTCAGCCCCACCACTTGTACAATTATGAATCCCCACCCCATAGGGATGCTGCCAGGCAAATGTGAGCAATATCAGTTGCTTTTTTTCAGGGCAGAAGTCGTTTATATCAATTCTGCAAAACTGACCCCTTTTGGCCCTGCCCCTCAGCCCCCAGGGAGGTTAGCCCCGTCATTTGTACAATTTCGAATTCCTACCCCAAGGTGATGCTACCAGTAATATATGAGCAATAGCCATTGCTTGGTTCAAGAGAAGAAGTCCATTATATGAATATAGCCTGATTGACCACATTTGGCCCCGCCCCTCAGGCCCCTGGGGGGGGTCAGCCCCATCATTTGTACAATTTTTAATCCCCACCCCATAGTGATGCTACCAGGCAAATATGAGCGATATCCATTGCTCGGTTTCAGAGAAGAAGTTGTTTATAACAAGAGGCCCAGAGGGCCTGTATCACTCACCTGGTTCCGTGAGATATGAAACAAGAATGATGTTTAAGTATATTTGTTGCTGGTATTGCTATGTCATATGTATATATCATAAGCATTTTATATGGGTACATGTACATTGTTTTTATTTTAATACTAAAAATGCCAAAAAGTGCATTAATCCATGAAATGAAATTGACTTTTGGCGCGACCCTATAGGGATGTTACCACACAAATGTGAGTGATATCCATTGCTTGCTTTCAGAGAAGAACTTGTTTAGACCTTTTGACCCTGCCCTCTGCCCCCTGGGGGTCAGCTCATTCCTTTATGCAATTTTGAATCCCTACCCCAATATGATGCTACCAGTGAAATCACTGCTATGTTTCAGAGAATAGGTTGTTTAAATCAATTTAGCCAAATAGACCCCTCTTGGCCCCACTCCTCAGCCCCCTGGCAGGCAGGGTCAACCCCAACATTTTTACAATTTTGAATCTCCACCCCATAACCATGTAGTACCATACAGATGTGAGTAATATCCATTGCTTAGTTTCAGAGAAGAAGTTGTTAAAACAAATTGACCAATTTTGGCCCCCGCCCCTCAGGCCCCTGGGGGTTCAGCCCCACCATTTGTAAAATTTTGAATCCTCAACCCATAAGGATGCTACCAGTAAAATATGAGCGATATCTATTGCTTAGTTTCAGAGGAGAAGTCTTTTATATCAATTCTGCAAACTGACCCCTTTTTTGCCCCACCTCTCAGGCCCCTGGGGGGTCAGTCCCTTCATTTGTACAATTTTGAATCCCCACCCCATAACCATGCTACCATACAGATGTGAGTAATATCCATTGCTTAGTTTCAGAGAAGAAGTTGTTTAAACAAATTGACCAATTTTGGCCCCCGCCCCTCAGCCCCACTATTTGTAAAATTTTGAATCCCCAACCCATAAGGATGCTACCAGTAAAATATGAGCAATATCTATTGCTTAGTTTCAGAGAAGTCTTTTATATCAATTCTGCAAACTGACCACTTTTGGCCCCACCCCTAAGCCCCCAGGGGGGTCAGCCCCATCATTTGTAAAATTTTGAATCCCCACCCCAAGGTGATGCTACCAGGCAAATATGAGCAACAGCCATTGCTCGGTTTCAGAAAAGAAGTCGTTTATATGAATATAGCTAGATTGACCACATTTGGCCCCACCCCTCAGGCCCCTGGGGGGTCAGCCCCATCATTTGTACAATTTTGAATCCCCACCTCATAGTGATGCTACCAGGCAAATATGAGCGATAGCCATTGCTTGGTTTCAGAGAAGAAGTCGTTTATATCAATAATGCCGGATTGACCACATTCGGCCCCGCCCCTCAGGCCCCTGGGGTTCAGCCCCATCATTTGTATAATTTTGAATCCCCACCCAATAATGATGCTTCCAGGCAAATATGAGCGATAGCCATTTCTCGGTTTCAGAGAAGAAGTCGTTTATATGAATATAGCTAGATTGACCACATTTGGCCCCACCCCTCAGTCCCCTGGGGGGGTCAGCCCCATTATTTGTACAATTTTGAATCCTCACCCCATAGTGATGCTACCAGGCAAATAGGAGCGATATCCTTTGCATGGTTTCAGAGAAGAAGTCGTTTATATTAATTGAGCCAAATTGATGAAATATTTAAATGGTTACTTTAAAGCACAACAGAAGCTTGAACAGGAGCCCCTGAAAGCCTGTAAAACTCACCTCAATATTTCAACAAGAGGCCCAGAGGGCCTGTATCACCCACCTGGATTTCATGAGATATGAAACAAGAATGATGATCAAGTATATTTGTCACTGGTATTGCTATGTCAATATATCATAGGCATTTTATATGGGTATGCAAGGTTTTTATGCCAAACAAGAGGCCCAGGGGCCTTAACGGTCATCTGACTCTAAATTAAAACCCTTATATTATTGTAGTATGCATTCTCTGTAGCAAGTATATAGTGGCACTGTTGGCCATGGTGGCCATCTTGGATATCTGACCGACCCAATAAATAATAACACTTGGTCTGGACCATCTAAGGATCATTTCTGGTAAGTTAGCTAGAGCTGAATCCCACCGGTGGAACTTGAGAAGAAGTTTAAAATATGTTTTTCAAGATGGCGGCTATGGCGGCCATCTTGGATTTTGGACCGACCCGAAAAATAACAACACTTGGTCGGGATAATCTCAGGATCATTTCTGGCAAGTTTCAGCCCAACAGCACTGGTGGAACTTGAGAAGAAGTTTAAAATGTGTTTTTTTTCAAGATGGCGGCTATGGCGGCCATCTTGGATTTTGGACCGACCCGAAAAATAAAAACACTTGGTCGGGATCATATCAGGATCGTTTCAGGCAAGTTTCAGCTCAATAGCACTAGTGGAACTTGAGAAAAGTTTAAAATGTGCTTTTCAAGATGGCGCCTATGGCGGCCATCTTGGATTTCGGACCAACCCGAAAAATAACAACACTTGGTCACGATCATATCAGGATCATTTCAGGCAAGTTTCAGCTCAATAGCAATTGTGGAACTTGAGAAGAAGTTTAAAATGTTTTTCAAGATGGCGGCTATGGCGGCCATCTTGGATTTTGGACCGACCCGAAAAATAACAACACTTGGTCGGGATAATCTCAGGATCATTTCTGGCAAGTTTCAGCCCAACAGCACTGGTGGAACTTGAGAAGAAGTTTAAAATGTGTTTTTTTTCAAGATGGCGGCTATGGCGGCCATCTTGGATTTTGGACCGACCCGAAAAATAAAAACACTTGGTCGGGATCATATCAGGATCATTTCAGGCAAGTTTCAGCTCAATAGCACTAGTGGAACTTGAGAAGAAGTTTAAAATGTGTTTTTCAAGATGGCGGCTATGGCGGCCATCTTGGATTTCGGACCGACCCGAAAAATAACAACACTTGGTCGGGATCATCTCAGGATCATTTCAGGCAAGTTTCAGCTCGAAAGCACTGGTGGAACTTGAGGAGAAGTTTAAAATGTGTTTTTCAAGATGGCGGCTTTGGCGGCCATCTTGGATTTCGGACCGACCCGAAAAATAACAACACTTGGTTGGGATCATCTCAGGATCATTTCAGGCAAGTTTCAGCTCAATAGCACTGGTGGAACTTGAGAAGAAGTTTAAAATGTGTTTTTCAAGATGGCGGCTATGGCGGCCATCTTGGATTTCGGACCAACCGGAAAAATAACAACACTTGGTCGGGATCTTCTCAGGATCATTTCAGGCAAGTTTCAGCTCAAAAGCACTGGTGGAACTTGGGAAGAAGTTTAAAATGTGTTTTTCAAGATGGCGGCTATGGCGGCCATCTTGGATTTCGGACCGACCCGAAAAATAACAACACTTGGTCGGGATCATATCAGGATCATTTCAGGCAAGTTTCAGCTCAATAGCACTAGTGGAACTTGAGAAGAAGTTTAAAATGTGTTTTCAAAATGGCGGCTATGGCGGCCATCTTGGATTTCGGACTGACCCGAAAAATAACAACACTTGGTCAGGACCATCTCAGGATCATTTCAGGCAAGTTTCAGCTTAATCCCACTGGTGGAACTTGAGAAGAAGATTGAAATGTGAAAAGTTTACGCACGGCGCACGGCGCACGACGCACAACGCACGGCGCACGGCGCACGACGACGGACGAAGCATGATGACTATAGGTCATCCTGACCCTTCGGGTCAGATGACCTAAAAATGCATTAATCCATGAAATAAAATTGACTTTTGGCACAATCCCATGCTACCACACAAATGTGAGTGATATCCATTGTTAAGTTTCAGAAAAGAAGTTGTTTAAACCAATTGACCCCTTTTGACCCCGCCCTCTGCATTCCTGGGGGTCAATTCCTTCCTTTATAAAATTTTGAATTCTTACCCAAAAGGATGCTACAAGTCAAATATGAGCTATTTCAGAGAAGTTGTTCATATCCATTTAGCCAAATTGACCCCTCTTGGTCCTGCCCCTCAGGCCCCCGTGGGGTCAGCCTCATCATTTGTACAATTTTTAATCCCCACCCCATAGTGATGCTACCAGGCAAATATGAGCGATATCCATTGCTGGGTTTCAGAGAAGAAGTTGTTTATAACAATATAGCCTAATTGATCCCTCTCGGCCCCGCCCCTTAGGCCCTTGGGGGTCAGCCCCATTATTTGTACAATTTTGAATCCTCACCCCATAGTGATGCTACCAGGCAAATAGGAGCGATATCCTTTGCATGGTTTCAGAGAAGAAGTCATTTATATTAATAGAGCCAAATTGACCCCTTTTGGCCCCGCCCCTCAGACCCCTGGGGGGTCAGCCCCACCATTTGTACAATTTTGAGTCCACATCCCAAAGGGATGCTGCCAGGCAAATAGGAGCGATATCCTTTGCATGGTTTCAGAGAAGAAGTCGTTTATATTAATAGAGCCAAACTGATCCCTTTTGGCCCCGCCCCTCAGACCCCTGGGAGGTCAGACCCACCATTTGTACAATTTTGAGTCCACATCCCATAGGGATGCTTCTGACAAAATTTGGTCAAATTCTGATCAGTGGCAATGAAGAAGAAGAAGTCAATTGATGACGGACGGACGACGGACGCAACGGTATGGCATATAAGCTCACCTAGGTCCTTGGGACCAGGTGAGCTAAAAATAATTCATTTTATTTAAATTATACCTCTGACGTCATCCATGTTTTCTGCCATGGTCTGCTGTCGGGCGGTGACATCACTGATGTTTTCTGCCATGGTCTGCTGTCGGGCGGTGACATCACCAATGTTTTCTGCCATGGTCTGCTGTCGGGCAATGACATCACCAATGTTTTCTGATATGGTCTGCTGTCGGGCGGTAACATCACCAATGTTTTCTGCCATGGATTCAATTAAGCATTTTATAAAAATAAACAACATATAAATTGTAATACTATTTATTATTATTTCATGAAATTGATGAAATACTTAAATGGTTACTTTAAAGCACAACAGAAGCTTGAACAGGAGCCCCTGAAAGCCTGTAAAACTCACCTCAATATTTCAACAAGAGGCCCAGAGGGCCTGTATCACCCACCTGGATTTCATGAGATATGAAACAAGAATGATGATCAAGTATATTTGTCACTGGTATTGCAATGTCAATATATCATAGGCATTTTATATGGGTATGCGAGGTTTTTATGCCAAGGAATGCATTAATCCATGAAATAAAATTGACTTTTGGCACAATCCCATGCTACCACACAAATGTGAGTGATATCCATTGTTAAGTTTCAGAAAAGAAGTTGTTTAAACCAATTGACCCCTTTTGACCCCGCCCTCTGCATTCCTGGGGGTCAATTCCTTCCTTTATAAAATTTTGAATTCTTACCCAAAAGGATGCTACAAGTCAAATATGAGCTGTTTCAGAGAAGTTGTTCATATCCATTTAGCCAAATTGACCCCTCTTGGCCCCGCCCCTCAGGCCCCCGTGGGGTCAGCCTCACCATTTGTACAATTTTTAATCCCCACCCCATAGTGATGCTATCAATCAAATATGAGCGATGTCCATTGCTCGGTTTCAGAGAAGAAGTTGTTTATAACAATATAGCCTAATTGACCCCTCTCGGCCCCGCCCCTTAGGCCCTTGGGGGGTCAGCCCCATTATTTGTACAATTTTGAATCCTCACCCCATAGTGATGCTACCAGGCAAATATGAGCGATATCCTTTGCATGGTTTCAGAGAAGAAGTCGTTTATATTAATAGAGCCATATTGACCCCTTTTGGCCCCGCCCCTCAGACCCCTGGGGGGTCAGCCCCACCATTTGTACAATTTTGAGTCCACATCCCATAGGGATGCTTCTGACAAAATTCGGTCAAATTCTGATCGGTGGTTATGAAGAGAAGAAGTCAATTGATGACGCAACGGTATGGCATATAAGCTCACCTTGGTCCTTGGGACCAGGTGAGCTAAAAATTACACCACATTGATCTCCTGTGCCCAATAATGCTCCAGACCAGATTTCATCATAATCCTTTCTGTCATTCCGGACTAGTAGTGATTTAAAAGTAATGTTGACAGACAAGGCACAGATGGAATGCAGAAAATGGGACGCTGTACCATGGCATAAGCTCATCTGCTTTTTGGGCAAGATGAGCTAACAAGAGATCCCAGAGGAATCTTGGAACCCAACAATGAATAATCTTAATCATTCCTATCAAAGACTGACCTTTTCTCTACTTTTACCTTCTTTTCCCCTCTTTCTTTGGTTGTAACAGTCTATTAACAGCCAGGGTCATTTAAGTGCCTGGTTTTGGAGGTGGAGGAAAGCCGGAGTAGCCAAAGAAAAACCACTGGCCTACGGTCAATACCAGGCAACTACCCCACATGGGTTTTAAACTCATAACCCAGAGGAGGAGGGCCAGTGATAAAGTACCACGGCACCTTAACCACTCGGCCACTGCAGCCCCTCCCCTCTTCCTCCAATTCATTTGATAACATGGGGGACCTACATACGAAGTCTAAGAAAGGTCTAAGAAGAACATCCTTAAATGTATCAATAAATTCTAACTGTCAAAACTGACATATTGCTATGTCAGTATATCATAGGCATTTTATATGGGTACGCGATGTTTTTATGCCAAAATATACGAGTCAGCCCCAACATTTGTTCACTTTTGAATCCCCACCTAAAAGTGATGGTACCAGGCAAATATGAGCAATATCCATTGCTTAATTTCAGAGAAGAAGTCGTTGATATCAATATAACCCAATAGACCACATTTGGCCCTGCCCTTCAGGCCTATGGGGGGTCAGCCCTATCATTTGTACAATTTTGAATCCTCGCCCCATAGTGATGCTATCAGGCAAATAGGAGCAATATCCTTTGCTTGGTTTCAGAGAAGAAGTCGTTTATATCAATATAGCTATATTGACCCCTTTTAGTCCTGCCCCTCAGACCCCTGGGGGTCAGCCTCACCATTTGTACAATTTTGAGTCCCCACCCCATAGGGATGCTTCTGATCAAATTTGGTTAAATTCTGGTCTGTGGTTATGAAGAAGAAGTCAATTGTTGACGGACGGACGGACAGGCGACAGACGGACAGACGGATGCTACGGTATGGCATAAGCTCACCTTGGTCCTTCGTACCAGGTGAGCTAAAAATGGCCGCCTGTCAGCTATTTTGTTTTCCCAGTCAGACTCAAAATTAAATGAGCACAACTAAAGACCAATGGGAGCCTACCTGTGAAGGTTGAGAAATATCCCTCCAATACCTGATGATGATGATGATGTAGGGCTAAAAATGGATATGACTTTGAGCTTTGACCTTGAGCTTTGACCTTGATAATGTATCTGAGTGATACAAAGGGGAACTAGTGAACATGATTTGACAAAAGCCTATCCAGTACTTTCCATGTGATTGCATTAAACTCTTAAATCCAGGATCGTTTAGCATCCATATTGTTTTATATATCTACAAAAGTCTACTAAGAAAATGTATAATAATATGTCCTGAAGATAACTCAGGTAAGACCTTTTTTAAATATAAAAAAATGTTCTTTGTGGAGTTTTGCTTCTACAGAAAAGAAAAGATATGAAAGCATGTGGCCTCATCAAAGCAAACACACACATTTCAATTGATGAGTGCTCATATAATTATTTTTCATCATATTTGTTATCTTTTTTAAATACAATGCAAGATGATATTTCATAGTGAACTTTGTACCTGCTATTGTCAGTTTCTTGAAAAAATATGAACCCCAATTTCTCCTGAAATAATAATCTGGGAACTAATATTTGTTAAGTGCAAATGCAAAGCTTCCTTCATTTCATGTGTATTACAGATTACTGCTGTTTCCTTACGAGGGATGGGACAACTGAGACATTTCAAAGATAATGAAGAAATAACTGCCTATTTTCTGTTGGAAACACTATGAATCATCAGCTGGTGATTAACTCTGCTTTCTTGAGCAGGAATCAACCTAGTAACTAAATTTTATTTTTTTGTTGAAAAAAGTTACCTTTGACCTCGAGTGCAATGGTTTTGACCTCCAAATCTGCCTTATAGTGTTTCTGCAGTTCCTGTATGTACTCATTCTCTGTATTGGGGTCCATGCTTGTGGTAAGCAGATTGTCCACAGCTGTCACATACGTGTCTCCTGTCAGAGTGTCTTGTTCTATCTCTGAAATACTCTGACGAATGATGTCCCATCTATCCTTAAATTCTGTATCAGACAATGATGCTGTCTGTAAGTGTCCATAAGCCTCATTCCGCTGGACTCTCAACCGATCAATATTAGCAGCCAGTGACCGATCTGTGCTGTTTGGTGGCTTTCCCCAACCCTTCGTTTGAGGTGGAATGTTGATACCCTGGAGGTTCCGAATCAGTCTATATAAGAGTGAGAAGTCCAAATCCTTCAGGGTACCAGTAAACACTCCACCGACAGGATACAGTAACTGTTTCTGACGATTTTCAAGATGATTATGATTACAAAGGTGAACTTTCTGACTTAGTAGAATGGCTGTCAGTCCTGGTGGTGGAATGTTAGCTTTCAGCACAGCTCTGTAAACATCACTACAGATGTCAACAACCAGTCGGGACAATCTGGCAAAATTGGTTGTTTCGGTGCTGGAAGAATACTTGGAAGCCATTTCAAAAGCTGTCACAGCCAGGAAAGTAACTGGATAAAGTTGGAAAAGAGTTTATATTAGTTCTTCCTTTATTGTAGACATATGCATGTAACATGACATTTAATTAGACAATATAGTTTATTTCTACTTCATAATCAAAAGGACCAGATCATTGTGGTCTTTATAGATTTTCAGGTCAGCTAAGACAGTCTCATGTAATATACTCCAAACCAAACTTTAACCAAAACTTTAACCTCAAGACTACAGCAAAAAATTAGATTTTTTTTTTTTTTTTTTTTCATTTTTAAATGTACAAAAGTAAAGCCACACACCCAAAGAACCTCTATGCAAAGAATCAGCATCCTTATACCATTATTAAGTGTATGGTGTGCCATTATAAAATTTCAACCAAAATTTTAACCGGACGGACTGACGGATGCAGGCAATCTGTTATCATGTTTACTCAAACTAAACCATGCATGTGGCAGACTGCGTTTTTGAGACCCTGGCTGACGTTTAAAATGGAAAAGGAACACAGGATTTACAAAATCATACCTCCCTGTCTATGAAATTATATGTTAAACGTTTGTAAGATTGTTTTATTCATTTTGGCCTTAGTTTGAAAGGTAGAATTTTTTTACAGTAGATTCTAGTTAAGAATCCTACGTATAATTAAAATCAAAGTACTGTAAGTACTGAAGACACAGGGGTCAGGGGTGCACATGTTTTTTTTTTGCAGTCATGAGAGAGGTAGGCGGAGCTTATGCTGGGTGTTGTAAGATGTAGTAATGTAATTTGAAAAGTCGAGTACTCTACTTCACCCAAATACTATTTTCGTGACTATGATAATGAAAATAATTGCATTATTTCATGGATTCAAAATGGTTTTTTTATATGATAAAATGGTAACTGGCTTATATTGAAAACTAAAAATGGCATTTACACCTCTAGCATATTTAAAGGGGAAGTAACTCCATACTATATGGATTGTAAGGTTTGCACAAATTTGTTTCAATATATACACTCATAAGCAAACAATACTTGTTGTGTTCATTACATCTTTGCTATCATATATATATAATAAATATAATGATTATGTAATATATGTATCCACACAGTGTACTGGTGAATTAACCTACTGAATTTGTTGTTAGGCAATACCTTGGTACACTAATACCAAAATAATATATTGATAGTGCAAGTAGTAGATGGTTTATGCTACAAATTCCAACATTCTACACATATCTGCCGGAAACGGGTGATTTGTTTTTAATTTCTGTTTGCAACAAGTAATTGCTATAAATACCAAGAACATTTTTAACTCATAGGCAAGGTAACAGATCAGTCATATAGGCATTAGGACTTCACCGAAAATAGCACAACAGAATGCAGGGACACATCGAGATTAAATGTCCCATCACAAAATCAAATTCGACAAACTGAAATCCTCAGGAGGAGGGAGGACTTCCATGTCTTGCAGACATATTTCTAATTTCCAAAAAATAAATCCTTTCTTTATATATGTGTCTTTACATGCATGAGAGAATAAGAAGATATCTCAATTTTGTCCACATCATACATACTGTACCTCTCAAACAAGGGGCCCAATGGGCCTGTACTGCTCACCTGGCTCTACACCAACTTTGACGTTGATTGAGGTAATTTCTACACATACTATGCTGATTACCTCTTTTTTCATATCAAAGAATTTTCTAGTCCTTCATTCCAGCATAATATTTGCCTAATGTCAGGCTTCAGAGACTCTTGGCTATCGCAAAATTATTGTGTACAGATTTAAGCCAATTTCACCCCTGTGACCATGAATGAAGGTCAAGGTCATTTATTTTAACAAATTTGGTAGCCCTACGACCCAGCATGCTACAGACCCAATATCACGTCCCTGGGCTCTTTGTTATTGAGAAGAAGCTGTTTGAAGATTATAGCCTATTTGACCCATGTGACCTTGAATGAAGTTCCCATGTGACCTTGAATGAAGTTCAAGGTCATTTATTGGAACAAACATATGCATGGTAGCCCTTCACCCCAGCATGGTACAGGCCCAATATTAAGTCCCTGGGCCCCATGCTTATTGCGAAGAAATAGTTGGAAGATTATAGCCTATTTCACCTCTGTGACCTTGAATTACGGTCAAAGACATTTATTTGAACAAACGTGGTAGCCCTTCACCCCAGTATGCTACCAGCCCAATATCAAGTCCCTGGGCATCTTGGTTATTGAAATGAAGTCGTTGGAAGATTATAGCCTATTTCACCTCTGTGACCTTGAATGAAGGTGAAGGTCATTTATTTGAACAATCTTGGTAGCCCTTCACCCGGCATGCTACAGGTCCAATATCAGGTCCCTGGGCCTCTTGCTTATTGAGAAGAAGTCGTTGGAAGATTATAGCCTTTTTGGCCATGTGACCTTGAATGAAAGTCAAGGTCATTTCTTTGCTACACGTGTAATATCAAGTCCCTGGGCCTCTTGGTTATTAGCAGAATTTGTTTAAATGAAAAATTGACGCCTGACGGACGGACGCCACACCACGACATAAGCTCACTTGCCCTTCAGCCAGGTGAGCTAAAAATAAAACTACTCCGTAACAAAATTGCAGTGTTAATGTTTAATACTTTTTGCTTCAGTGGCTTCTTGACATAATAAGTAAAATATCCGAGTGCGAGATCTTTGCACACACCATTAAATGATCTTTATTGGTCAAATGAAAGATCCTGTTAAGCACTGTTATGATAATTGGTGCATGCGCAAGAAACACAAACCAGTCCAGTCAAGCCATCTCTTATCTGGTTTCTATTCTATGGAGATCATTTGACTACAATGCTTTATATTTAGATTCGCTATTAGTATTATTGATATTGGATAATTCTAAGTATGGATTTTACTGTGAGTGGATATGTATACTGACTATGTAATATTTTGTGATCTGGAACATGTCATTGAAAATTTGAAAGATGTGTTTAAAATGCATGACAGGATAAGTCACTGCTTTGAATAATTTTTTGAATTTTATTAGCTCGTTTTTTTCAAAGAAGATGTAGAGCTGGAATCATTTTTTAATTTCATTAGTTAATTTCCTCAAAGAAGATGGAAAGCTAATGTTGTCACCCCAGTTTCGGTTACGTTGGTTTTCAAATGTTAGTAGTTTTGGTGTTAGCTGTTTATCAATACATGTGAATGGCACATGACTAGTACAGTTGATCAATAAACGTCAATGTCATACGACTAGCACTGTTTATCAATGGATGTCACATGTCAAATTAATAGATTTTGTGACAAAAAGCTGCTTTTTGACATGCTTTAAACTTTATCGATTATGTGAAAACAATATTTTTTTGGTGCACGTCTAAGAATTAAAAGGTGTCAAAACATTACTTTACAGATATTCGGCATATATAATGTTTTGGAGTTACATTATCCCTTCGAATCCCCAAAGCCAAATTAAATGGGCTTTGTTGCCGTCATTCACATTTTTTGAGTAACAGTATTGCATTTTTGCCAAATATGGTCATTGTGTAGCAAATACATTGGGTTTGTGTGGAGACCTCCTCCTACACTAAATAATCCATTTCTTTCAAACTTAGTATATACCATGGCATAAGTTGTGTACTAGGCCCACTCTAGAACATCGTTAAATTGGCCTGGGCATCATATATCAATGTGGTTTGTTTGGTAATCTCTTCAAAGTTTTCAAACTTGGTATGTTTCATAACCATGACATAAAATTGTGTTTTCCTGAACTGCAGTTTGATTTGACAACATAACTAGAGATATGGACAGAGGATAAGCCCTTTGTGGAACTTATTTAATTCAGGCATGATGTGGTTTGTTCGGAGGTCTCTTCCCACCATCAATAACCATCTTTTTTTTCAAACTGGGTATGCCATGTCATGAAGTTGCGTTTATTTCATTTGAATATATTTTACGAGTTATGGCCCTTTGTTTGTTATATTTTGACTCAGTTAGAAAAAGCAAGAACCTTTCAGCTACAATTTCTTTTTGTGATGAGTATAAAGTTTACTTAATATTTATCAAACAATTGAAGAATAATTTGTAAATATTCATTATTTCCAATAATCTTAATGACAAGCAAAGTACGAGTGTATGTTGTTCCATTCTGTCTGATACTCATTATA
The DNA here is from genome assembly GCF_902652985.1 of Pecten maximus. Classification (NCBI taxonomy): domain Eukaryota; kingdom Metazoa; phylum Mollusca; class Bivalvia; order Pectinida; family Pectinidae; genus Pecten; species Pecten maximus. The sequence goes on from NC_047019.1 coordinate 27,307,912, forward strand.
GATCTATCAGAGTTACTTAATTTGATTGATAGGGTAGCGGTATCAACCTGGAGAAGGTTAATGGACTTGGAGGGTGCAGGACTGGCGCCCCTTGTATTAGGTGGCGAAACGGACTTGTGTGTTAACTGAAACGGAGGAAACTGGGCCTAAAATTGACATCATTTTCAGAGAATGGACCTAAATGTTCTTCATGTTGCACAACTGTATTGTATGTAAAATAGTAGGGGTGTATTTGACTGAGAAGTACTTCAAATTAGTTTTTGTAATCATTCATGAATCACGGCCCAATTGCCGTCTGAGTTGGATATTAATCTTTTAATGTAAGACATAAATCAAAATATTGAAGACACTTGAATAAAATGTATATGATTCAATAATCAACACAAAGGTTGCTTATCATTCAACTTTTTAGAATCTTTATATTTATGCTATAACATAACGCTTTCACTTATTTATGTTTTATAATTCCAAAATCCTCATTATGCAAATTAAATTCCACATGAACTTGATAACACAAAATAAGAAAAAAAATGATTTAAGATATTATCAATGGTTAATTACATGTTACAAAATATGCAAGAAATTGTGAGTGCAGGGCACAGTAAAATGTGATGATTTCCATTCTTATGTGGTCTTCTATAGATCTATATCTTTAAAAAAAAAAAAAAAAGTGACGCCATCACCAGTTAATATTATTGCTTTTCCTTGATGTAAGATTATGAACTATATATGATTGACTAATTAGATTCAATTTGTTGTATGAAATATTTGTTTGCTTTCCCTTGCTATCATAGTTTGTTTTATATAGATTTACTGGACAATAAGACATATTTCTTACTCCATCCTACTCTTTTAGCCACCTAATACATTCACAGTTATGGAAGTTATTTCTACCATATTTTAAGATTAATTCCTCACACTTGGGAAGATGTAATCAACATGCCAGTGTAAATCTTTTGCACTTTGACCAGTGTATTGAAAGATTCCCTGAGGCCTGAACTGTCCAGGTAATAAAAGGGTGTCGCACCCTATCAGCAGGGGAGGGGGAAGGGAAGGCGGGAGGGGTTGAATAATAACCTATAGATCTCAATGTTTCACCTGCATGATATACACAGAATTTCAATTCCTAAGACTGTCTTTATTTTAACAAACTAGATGTTAATCATCTTTGACTATAGGTTTAAGGTTTCAGTATCTATCATTTTGTATCGGATTAAAAAACTAGCTACTGAGCTAGTTACACTTCATTTCCATTAAAACATATTCAATTGTGTCATTAATATATAAGCACTTCATTTCCATTAAAACATATTCAATTGTGTAATTAATATATAAGTACAAAAAAAACACCTGGGTATGCTCGAGAATGCGGATGTAGACAGGGCAGGGTATACCATTATATATACGGCATATGCATTGGCATCACTAGCGGGCACATCAAACTAATTTATAATTAGCATTCAAAACTTAGAATTACATGCTCATATCAGCTCAGACTTGTTATACTTGTTATTAGTGTGAACATGATTAGCACTCTATGTTATATGTTTACACTCCATACTGTGTAGCTACAAATTATCTATAAAAAAAACACATTCATTCACATGTACAGTTCAAATCAATTTGAAGTGGAATTTTGTTTTTAACTTATATTTTTTTGTAAGTACATTACATCAAATTATATCAAATCATCAATTTCAAAATTAGAATGCCCAACTGGATGAACTGTACATGAAGCAGCATTGAAACATATCTTAGTTAGCAAAGATGCAAGAGGTTGTGGCTCTAAAAGCTAGAATTAGAGGCAATGTTTTTTTGTGCAAGATCTAGACCACATTTCATTTATTTTATCCTATTGGGTTTATTTGGTATGGCAACGTTATGACTAATCAGCTAGGCCTAATAAAAATAGAATGATGTCAAAAAATTACGGTAGATATAGGTCGGTTCTTATTTCTATTCTATTTTTCTGTACACTATAATCTAGATTTGAGCAGAGACCTATAAAATTTGCATTTCCAAAAATAGACTTTTTTTAAATGAAATTCATGTGTATCAGGTGTTTTAATCTAGATTAAAATGTCAACTCATAAAATTATATATACAAATTAAAGTGTTGATATCCCATTTAATTAGGCATTTATCACAACGAAATTGAATGAAAAACGTAGATCTCAAACGGTTTGTTAGCATCAGGCTATTGTGTATAATATCATTATTACGGGGTGTTATTCTATTCAAAAGGATATATATATATATATATATGCTTGTTTGTAGGCAGTATGATTACACAATCAGAAATCATCAATGACAGCGAAGTACCGCTGTAAAATATCACCACTGACAGTACAGTATAGTACTGGTATCGATCTTTTCGAGTTCGAAATTCTGCTCAGGCCAATTATAAACGTAAATGTTTTGTTGAATGAGAAAACAATGTCTCACCTTCCTAGTTCACTGTTGATAAATTCTAATAAAGGTATTATGTATTAGCCTTCTCCGGTGTGTTTTTGTTTTAATTTTGACCCAATTCCAAACAGGTTAGTCCGTACACGAAGTGTTGAAAAAAGCCTGCCGCCTAACGGTGTGGGAAAAATCCCACGTTAACCGCATCATTTGCATTTTCACAACAGCACACATCTCTGAAAATAGCTACCAATATCTAATTATCGCATTGCATAGTATTCTGATCAGGTAGATTCTATATTACAATCACAAAAGAAAGTTTACGATGGTAAACAAGATGGGTGAAATATGTCTCGATGAACATACGGGTCACAAGGCAAAACTGACACACAAACCAGCGACCGGGTCAAATGTCCGGATACATTTAAACTGTGATATTCCATTTAATAAAGCAAACACAATAATTAAAAGATATTTCTAATAAAAGCTACACACAAAGTGGCGTAAGTTTACACGCTTTTAGCGTTTAAATAAAATAATGAGTAAATAAATTAGGCCACTTATATTTTTTCCGGATTTAATATCCGGGCCGATTCAGTATGTTGTACAAACAAAACTCCATAGATCTAATAATAGCGCGGACAAACTGGCACTAGTTCTATTGGTAATCTTTCGAAGTCCATATTTACAAGTCAATCTTTCCCCATCACTTCAATACTTCTACCTTCTACGTCGAATATATGAATCCAAGATAACTTGGCATATTACCGGCAATTTGCAGTGTTGTGTATTTATTACACAATCGGAACCGAAGTGAAGTTACTATGTAGGTCAACCCTACGATAACATATATATCCAGTATGGCAGGTTAGCTTTTAGCTTCGAAAGTAAACATCAAACACACAAAAACATACTTAGACAATAAAATAAGAAAGAAATTATGTTATAATAATATGATTATGACTAATTTATAGGAACCACATTAACTACAGTAATTATTTCACATCTTCCGTTCAGCAGAAGCAAACATTGTGTATTGTAATATTGTTCAGAGAGCCCGGTAGAGGGCAGTACCTGTCTTTTTACCACTGCCATTTCCGCTTTTCGTACCGATCCCTATGACTCAGGGTTACCCCTGTGTCAAAAACAACAACCCTTACGCGATACCGTGAACATTGCAGTGAGCCGTACAGAGCAATAAACACATCCTCTGGGGTTCACATTAACTTTCTGACTTTCATTTTGAACAACTATTTTCTCAGACTGCATGATGTCTTGGAAGTTAATTATGACGTGGATAATTATAGAATAATGTTATATCTATATTTCAATGAAAAAAAATGTCAAGAAATGACACCCACAAAAAATGTCGTTTCGCCGATCACCCTTGTTTTCAAGATTCCTACCATTTGTACTGTAAGGGTTATCTCCCCTCTATATACAAAGTTATGTTTTAGCTATTTTCTTGTCAAAAGATGGTTGGGGTGTTTAGAGGTTGGTTTTCGGGTGTTTAATGGTAGAGTTTAAATGTTTAGGGGTAGTTTTTCGGGGTGTTTTGGGGTAAATCTGTCTGTCACTTACGCCGACACGGAAGACGAATAACTAAAGCACAATTCGTTGGAATTCCCAAGATCTACTTTCGGTTCCGAATTGACAGCATTGTAATTCATTAAAGGAGAAATATGAACTAGATATTCTATAGGTCTAGTGATGTACTGTATAGAATGTAGGAAATTGTTTTGAAAAGAACACGATTATATCAAAAAGCCTAACAAAAAGTAGCAATGACAGGCATACGCAATTTACGGCACTTTCCCATTCTGCCCCGTGTTAAATAGGTCAATGTTGAATTCCATGTTTACCAGCTATAATTGTCTGTTCTTTCTATTTTCACTACACAGTAATCACAATGAAGTATGTTCTACTTGTCTTTCATATGATTATTACGTTTATCGATGTTTTCTTCAGCAAAAACGCCTTTATTCATAGCCTCCCTCGGCGTAAAAATGGCGTCATCGCTGCCATTTTGGTAGCGATGTGACAGCAAAAGACGCCTAAAATATATATAAAGACACGTGTGAGTCGAAATCAATTGTGTGTTTTGACTAATAGGAATGCAAAGCAATATCTAAACATGTGGTAAACCAGAAAAGAAAATAGTTTGGCAACAGAAACTGGAGCGGAGAGACGAGGTACCGATAAAATCGTTAATATTTCCTTACTTACCCTTTGTGACACCCCCTTGACAGTGATATTATGAAACCTGGGGCACTTTTCTTTCAGAAAACATAACTGTCAAAACTTTAGAATGAAGCGCAACCGTGCGCAGGGTCAAAGAAGATGAGTATTCCACACTGAAATGTAATGCGCCATGATTTTCGAAGGGGGATAACTCTAATCTAGTAGTCGTAGTTTACTACTTATGGAATATAAAAACGTACAGTAAGCCTATTAATCAAGCGTTTTTACACAAAAAAGTCGTCAATTTGAGTGGAGATCACTAGTTTTAATGGACGGTAATAATATAAAAGTATGTTCTTTAATTTAAATGTAAATTCAGATTGCACTTGACTCATTTTTTTCACAAAGAAATCAATTCAATAATCAAATATATTTCCATTTTCATAATTATAAATTATAGATATTATAAATTATATTCCTTATTCAAATGCAGTCTTATTATTACCAAAAATGATTCAAACTGATATGATTTAGTTATTTGTGCTAAAACACTTAGTTCGTAAATTTATTTCACCATCAGTTTTACATGATAACCACCAGCATTAAAACTATGTCGTTTATCTTTTTAGGTCACCTGAGATGAAGTCTCAAGTGACCTATTCTAATCGCCTTTTGTCTGTTGTCGTCCTTCGTGCGTCCGTAAACTTTTTACATTTTCGACTTCTTCTCCAAAACCACTTAACAAAATTCAATGAAATTTGGCAGAAAACCACTTAACAAAATTCAATGAAATTTGGCAGAAAGTTTCTATGGCTGAAGGTCAACCAAAATTGTGAATTATATGGTCCCCAGCCCCCAGGGGCCTGAGGGGTGGGGCCAAAAAGGGTCAAATTGACAAAAACTTCAAAAATCTTCTTCTCTACTCTCAGATATGGTAGAATCAAATACTCTTCATAGATGGAAGGGTCTTAAGGTGCTTTACCAAAATTGTGAATTTCATGACCCTGGGGTCTCACGTTTGCCCCTGGGGAGGGGATAAACTTTACTATAGTTTATATAGGGAAATCACATTTTTGACTATTATTTGTTGGATTTGTATTGGAATTCATTCTAACTTGGTTCAAATTATCATCATGGGATTACAGTTTGATGTTATGTACATGTTGGCCCTAGTTGACCCTCAGGGGCTGGTGGGCGGGGCCAAAAAGGGTCAAATTGACTGAAATTTCAAAAATCTTCTTATCTACTATATGTTAGAATCAAATACTCTTCATAGACTGACCCCATTAGGACTGATGGGTGGGGCAAAAAGGGTCAATTTAGTTGGCCGAAATATTTCAAATCTCAGGTGACGTTAAGGCCCTTTGGGCCTCTTGTTTAAAGATATTTCTCGTTACAATTATATTGACTTGAAATATAACAATAAACACATCTTCCTGAAGATAGCTGCCTTATTTTTTTGAAGAAATAGGAAAGTATCCTTTGATGGCAGAATCAAGTTGTTTTTCCTACATTTCAAAGTGCCATAACTTTGTCAAATTTGAAGGTAGAGTCTTCATTTTTTCACCATTTAACTCTATTTGTAAAGACCTTTCCAACAATGTATAACATGAAATGTTTCCTATAATTTAAAAAAATAGCCTGTTATTGCTACAAAAAGGCTATTTCAGTAGACAGTCTACCGAAAAGAAAACAAGGAAATTGTTTATTGGCAAACTGTTCACCCTACTCGATTTATAAACGTTTACGCACGCCACTAGGCCCACAGTACCGGCACGGATCTGTATTTCAAGTTTACAATGGTAACAAAATATCATATGAGCTGTCATGTCGCGATTTGGCCCAGCTTACCTGTTGATGTATTTTTCAGGCGAGTGATTTGATATTTCCTGCGAGTCTTCCGTCTAGGTCAGTCATCTACCTCCGCTCGGTCTACGTCATTTTGAAGCATGCGCAATGGCTTTAGATTCTAAGGCCGACACTATTAGCAACCACGCAATATAATGACGCAATAGACCATTTGCCGGTTCCCGATATGTTAGGATTTAGAGTGATCTCCCTTGAAACAAAAAACGAGTTCCACCGGACAAAAAGTTGACGTTCGATACATAGAGAATACATGGTCAGTGTCTTAAAATATAAGCTGTATTTTGGCGAGGGTAAAGAAAGACAAAAGTGGCGAGCCTTGGCGAGCCACTTTTGTCTTTCTGTCCCGAGCCAAAAATACAGCTTATATTTTAAGACATTGACCATGTATTCTATTTTACGATGGCCGATATCGGACGGGCAAAATAGTGTTACTAGTAGTACGTTTTTGTCAACGAAAAATGTACGTACATATTATGTGTCAAAAATATCTACTGCTAGTAGTGGTAAATTTGTACACAAAAAGTGTACGTACAAATCCTGTGTCAAAAACCTGTTACTAGTAACACATTTTTGACACAAAATTTGTACGTACATATTTTATGTACAAATTTATCTACTACTTCTAAATATCAATTAACATTCTTTCCTATCTTGATTGATCGCCTTGTGGTCGTATGTTGACTGCATCCGACACACTTAACTTTTGTCGCATTTGCACGAGGTAAAACAGACATATTTTGGTTTCGAGTGATACCATTCTTCCATAACGCCATACTTTAAAACCATATACTTTCATGGAAATGTTTACATTTCGAGATTCTTGCAGTTTTTAGATTTAATATATACCTAACAAATTATCGCGAATCAAAAACTGAAGGAAAATGTGTTTTTATGACAGTAAACGGGATATTCCCCAAAATAATAATAATAATTGCCGGACGTCTATTGGATTGCTGGTTAGCTTTTGAACATTGTCAACTTCACTGCGTGTTTATTCTGTTAATTTGTTTAAATAAAAGCATTAGTAGGCAAAGTTCACGTATACTCGATATGTAAACAGCGGTCAAGCGTGTAGTTTATGTGCAGTGCACGTTGGTATAGCCTCGTTCTCGGCTACGTGACAAATCTCGCGATAAAAATAAATGCAGCGTTTTATTTTTATACACTGATGTCTCAAGGACTCCTCCGGTCAAGCGTCCAGACCAGTGGTCATTTTAATGTTAGGAGAACATGAATGGGGATCTTGGACTGCCATTAATACATATATTCAACTAGAATTTTAGGTTATTTGGGAGTATGTGACTTTAAATTCAAGCAGCTAATTGGGTTCTGGCTTTTATTACCTTATCAGGCAAAATCAGCATACGACCGCATGGTAATCAATCAAGAATAAAAGGAATGTTAATTGATATTTGGAAGTAGTAGATAAATTTGTACATAAAATATGTACGTACAAATTTTGTGTCAAAAATGTGTTACTAGTAACAGGTTTTTGACACAGGATTTGTACGTACACTTTTTGTGTACAAATTTATCTACTACTATAGCAGTAGATATTTTTGACACACAATATGTACGTACATTTTTCGTTGACAAAAACGTACTACTAGTAACACTGTTTTGCCCGTCCGATATCGGCCATCGTACTATTTATCCTGCAACAGTCATAAAAATACTCATAAAAAATAATTATTTTGAAGTGAAACGGTGTCAAAAATGATAGAAATATGTTCGCCTTTTAAACGTAGTTTCACTTTCAAGTAGATCAGTCGAACTGACGCACGTGCTAAGATTCCAAAATACAGCTGTTTTCCTTCACTGCCGTATACAGCAAAAATATATATGCGGTGGGTGTATTCCGACAATGCGGTGGCAGTTGCAGGATAAATAAACGTATAGCCTACTATGCAGTATGCCCTACGAAAATGGGCTTACTAGAAATATCCGTGTGCCAGTTTGTTCTGATGGCAAGGGGCGTTACGGTCACAGGGTATAGCCTAATAAGGAGATGCTTAGGGAAATTGTCAAAGTTGTTGCAACACTAAATATTACCCGTATTCTTGAGGACATGAAGCGAAAAGTTAGCTTCGGGTTAGATATTGCAGGTGTTAATCCTTTTGATCTAAAAGGGTATACTAAAGACTTTACAAACATCCCCGAGTTTGGTTTGATCGATATTTTCAATTATATGAAATGTAACAAGTCGGAATACGACGAGAGAAAAAAAATAAAGCCTACAAATCTTTCGAAGACTAGATCTATAGGCTTTTTTTACGACTGACATGTTCATATTTTAGAGTTTAACCCCGTTTCAGAAAAAAGTTCAGTTTGCTGATTTAGAGCAGAGGTTAAGCCGACCCAAAGAGATCAAACATATTTTTAATAACAATGTAATAACCTAAGGTTTGTCGTGGACAAGAAAGCCGGCTGTGTGATTACAGGACACTGTGAATGTATTGGAGGGCGAAAATCAGTTTAAATAACCATGGCGAGTAGCGTAGATTGATATGGTCTGTTGATGTAATTTGTAAACATAGAAATTGAACAATATTGTACAACAATTATGTCTTCATCGTTATGTGCAACACTGTTCTCATTCTCTCTGATGTTGTAACATGGTTCTCAAGATTTTCCTTTGACCTAAAAGAGTGCTACAACTGTAAGATTTTCAGTTGCAGTACATACACGGCTGTTTCAAACCGTACTACAGCTGAAAAACAGTTGTTGGAGCACTTTCAGTCTCCGTCCACTGTAGAATAGCGACATAAAATGTATAAGCTAGAACGGGAAGTATTTAGATATCAAAAGAGACAAATAAAATAGCGCAATTTTAATGTTTTCAAATACCAGTACAGAAAATAGAAGCAGATACATATACATATATGTACCAACACGATTTCTTGGAACTGAAGCAAATGTCTCGAAGATGGGCCCATTTCCTCATTTTACTTGTCAAGTTAAAATATTTGACACGGCATCTTTCCTACAATAAAAAAAAATACACACAGGGACACGTCACGATTGCGAGTTCGAAACCTACGTGGGGCAGTTGCCAGATACTGACCATATGCCAGTGGGGTTTTTCTCTGGGTACTCCGGCTTTCCTCCACCTCCAAACCTGGCACGTCCTTAAATGGCACTGGCTGTTAATAGGACGTTAAACCAAACCTAAACGTCACGATTGAATGTCTTATGATATGGTATCAGGGCCAGAGGAAATTCGGGCTAAACTATATCCTGTGACCGCGCCCCTGTGGTTTCCATGATAATCAGAGAAATGTAAATAAAAATGGGAACAAGGGATCTGTTTTTGTTTGCAAATACAAGTATAGTTAAATGCTATGACGTTAATTAGATGCCGGGAGTATGCTTGTATATGTAGGTTTACAACATCTACAAGCAGAACGATTCTTCAGCAACATTTAATGTTTATTTTAACAAAGTGACACCTGTTATTTGTGGTGGCATCGGTCAAAGGCTTCCCGAACACATATCATTAATTCTGTAGAAGATCCCGGCTCTCTGCGAAAGAAAACTAGTCATTGACATCTATTCTTATAACCAGGGGGTCCAACGTGTTTGGTATGATGAGCGCGTATTTTGGTATGAGAAGATCAATATGGCTGACAAACACCGCTTCAGACCCCACCGGTGAGTACAAAATCCTTGATATTTCGTAAACATAGAATATGACAGATTAATGGAGATTGCGTTTCGGTGACAAAATGTTTGCAGTTTCCAATCATGTATGATATATTTGCTGACAGTATATGGTTTAGAAGTTATTGAGCAGTTAACGCGATATTTTGAGACAAAAATCAACACCTCGCACCTATTTCCCACTAGATTGATACTTTCAAGTCGAGTTGAATAGTATTGTAGCACATATAATCAACTACTATCACTATCGGACCATAATCAAATCAAATTTGACTCGCTATAATGCCCTATATTCCCATTACCGATCAGTTTAGTTTGGTGTACGCAATCATTGGTATGTGTCGCCATGTATACGACCAGATTTGGTATGATGCGGTTTTTTTTCAAAAATCGTCTTTACACGTGGAAGGGATACAAGAATCAATAGTCCACATTTTGAAAATAACATCTATTGATTTCAAAGGCAAATAAAGAAATCACGCGAGGAAAAACGAATTCATGCCGCACAGCTAGTGTAAACACGATTGGTCGCTTTCCGAACTCTATGTGTAACACGTTATAGGGTACGTTGATAAGTCAAATATCTGGTTACTGAAACAAGTGTCAATTATTTATTTAGTTATTTTAAATCGCTCCATTAATTAAAACAGAATTGTACTAGCAATGCACATGGTACATTTTATGAATATTTGTCTATTTTTTAGACTTTAATTTGCGATGTACTAACGTGAAGGGGAATACAACGACATTGTTTGAGCCAAAACTGTACGCCCGTCCTGGACCGAGTCATGGACACAATTGAAAAATGAATATTAAAGAAATGAACAAATCTTGTACACTTTACACCTGTATATAAATTGGTTCCAGGGGGGCTTCCCGGCGTAAAATGAATCTAAGAGCAAATTTGCAATCATTCGGAGTCGTTTCTCTATGCCTTCAAAGTTATATCTGACGTGACTCTCATTTGCGGGAATGATATCGAAAGTTTGTAATTTGCTCGTGTAGAGAAAGTTATTGACTTTTCGTTAATACAACATATTTATAAAGTAAACATGGACTAAAACAAAAATAAAAGACTTTTAAATCATGTTTTTCGCTAACGGGTCAGAAATCGGAGATCGCAGTGTGTTACGCGTGCGAGACCGTCTATATACATTTTTTTGTATATTAAACTTTAATTTCGGCCATATTATTTTTCGATTTGATTAAGACATGTTTTATTTGCATCAATAAATACAAAAGGATTGGGCAAGGCTTTCAAACTTATATGAAGCCATTTCCCAATTGATTTAAACATATTTTATTGTATCTTAATATATACATGGGAATTGGGCACAAGTTATCAAACTTATATTAAGCCCTTTCCCTATATAATTTTACATACATATAATACATTTATTTTACAAGATGACATATATTTACATATGAGAGAGAGAGAGAGAGAGAGAGAGAGAGAGAGAGAGAGAGAGAGAGAGAGAGAGAGAGTTAAATTATATTTATGTTTTTAGATCTACCCACAAATGACAATCTTAACATGGGACCATCGCGAGAATACAATAGAGAAAATTAATTTCATTGCTTTCTGTGAAATTAAGATATGAACAGCATCCATTTTCAATTTGTTTTCTTGTTTAGACAGCCGTAGAGATATCCTCAAAAAATATAACAAAACAATATTTCCATGGCGCGCGCGTAACTCCCCAGCGTCCATACATTTTCTCTGAGCGATCATACATTTTCGCTGAGCGACCATGCATTCTCTCTGAGCGACCATATATTTTCCATGAGCGTCCATACATTTTATCTGAGCGACCATACATTCTCTCTGAGCGACCATACATTTCTCTGAGCGACCATACATTTC